>NW_024061455.1:0-35000 GCF_016432855.1 Salvelinus namaycush
GTTGTCTGACTGAATGGAGGGGAGGTATGGTTGTCTGACTGAATGGAGGGAGGTGTGGTTGTCTGACTGAATGGAGGGAGGTATGGTTGTCTGACTGAACGGAGGGAGGTATGGTTGTCTGACTGAATGGAGGGAGGTATGGTTGTCTGACTGAATGGAGGGAGGTTATGGTTGTCTGACTGAATGGAGGGAGGTATGGTGTCTGACTGAATGGAGGGAGGTATGGTTGTCTGACTGAATGGAGGGAGGTATGGTTGTCTGACTGATGAGGGAGATTATGGGTGTCTGACTGAATGGAGGGAGGTATGGTTGTATGACTGAATGGAGGGAGTATGGTTGTCTGACTGAACGGAATGGAGGGAGGTATGGTTGTCTGACTGAATGGAGGGAGGTGTGGTTGTCTGTCTGAATGGAGGGAGGTATGGTGTTGTCTGAACGGAGGGAGGTCTATGGTTGTCTGACTGAATGGAGGGAGGTATGGTTGTCTGACTGAATGGAGGGAGGTATGGTTGTCTGACTGAATGGAGGGAGGGAGGTATGGTTGTCTGACTGAATGGAGGGAGGTATGGCTGTCTGACTGAATGGAGGGAGGTATGGTTATCTGACTGAATGGAGGGAGGTATGGTTGTCTGACTGAATGGAGGGAGGGAGGTATGGTTGTCTGACTGAATGGAGGGAGGTATGGTTGTCTGTCTGAATGGAGGGAGGTATGGTTGTCTGACTGAATGGAGGGAGGTATGGTTGTCTGACTGAATGGAGGGAGGTATGGTTGTCTGACTGAATGGAGGGAGGTATGGTTGTCTGACTGAATGGAGGGAGGTGTGGTTGTCTGACTGAATGGAGGGAGGTATGGTTGTCTGACTGAATGGAGGGAGGTATGGTTGTCTGACTGAATGGAGGGAGGTATGGTTGTCTGACTGAATGGAGGGAGGTATGGTTGTCTGTCTGAACGGAGGGAGGTATGGTTGTCTGACTGAATGGAGGGAGTTATGGTTGTCTGACTGAATGGAGGGAGGTATGGTTGTCTGACTGAATGGAGGGAGGTATGGTTGTCTGACTGAATGGAGGGAGGTATGGTTGTCTGACTGAATGGAGGGAGGTATGGTTGTCTGACTGAATGGAGGGAGGTATGGTTGTCTGACTGAATGGAGGGAGGTATGGTTGTCTGTCTGAACGGAGGGAGGTATGGTTGTCTGACTGAATGGAGGGAGGTATGGTTGTCTGACTGAATGGAGGGAGGTATGGTTGTCTGACTAAACGGAGGGAGGTATGGTTGTCTGACTGAATGGAGGGAGGTATGGTTGTCTGTCTGAATGGAGGGAGGTATGGTTGTCTGACTGAATGGAGGGAGGTATGGTTGTCTGACTGAATGGAGGGAGGTATGGTTGTCTGACTGAATGGAGGGAGGTATGGTTGTCTGTCTGAATGGAGGGAGGTATGGTTGTCTGACTGAATGGAGGGAGGTATGGTTGTCTGTCTGAATGGAGGGAGGTATGGTTGTCTGACTGAATGGAGGGAGGTATGGGTGTCTGACTGAATGGAGGGAGGTATGGTTGTCTGACTGAATGGAGGGAGGTATGGTTGTCTGACTGAATGGAGGGAGGTATGGTTGTCTGACTGAATGGAGGGAGGTATGGTTGTCTGTCTGAACGGAGGGAGGTATGGTTGTCTGACTGAATGGAGGGAGGTATGGTTGTCTGACTGAATGGAGGGAGGTATGGTTGTCTGACTGAATGGAGGGAGGTATGGTTGTCTGACTGAATGGAGGGAGGTATGGTTGTCTGACTGAATGGAGGGAGGTATGGTTGTCTGACTGAATGGAGGGAGGTATGGTTGTCTGACTGAATGGAGGGAGGTATGGTTGTCTGTCTGAACGGAGGGAGGTATGGTTGTCTGACTGAATGGAGGGAGGTATGGTTGTCTGACTGAATGGAGGGAGGTATGGTTGTCTGACTAAACGGAGGGAGGTATGGTTGTCTGACTGAATGGAGGGAGGTATGGTTGTCTGTCTGAATGGAGGGAGGTATGGTTGTCTGACTGAATGGAGGGAGGTATGGTTGTCTGACTGAATGGAGGGAGGTATGGTTGTCTGACTGAATGGAGGGAGGTATGGTTGTCTGTCTGAATGGAGGGAGGTATGGTTGTCTGACTGAATGGAGGGAGGTATGGTTGTCTGTCTGAATGGAGGGAGGTATGGTTGTCTGACTGAATGGAGGGAGGTATGGTTGTCTGACTGAATGGAGGGAGGTATGGTTGTCTGACTGAATGGAGGGAGGTATGGTTGTCTGTCTGAACGGAGGGAGGTATGGTTGTCTGACTGAATGTAGAGAGGTATGGTTGTCTGACTGAATGGAGGGAGGTATGGTTGTCTGACTGAATGGAGGGAGGTATGGTTGTCTGACTGAATGGAGGGAGGTATGGTTGTCTGACTGAATGGAGGGAGGTATGGTTTGTCTGACTGAATGTAGAGAGGTATGGTTGTCTGACTGAATGGAGGGAGGTATGGTTGTCTGACTGAATGGAGGAGGTATGGTTGTCTGACTGAATGGAGGGAGGTATGGTTGTCTGACTGAATGGAGGGAGGTATGGTTGTCTGACTGAATGGAGGGAGGTATGGTTGTCTGTCTGTACTGGAGGGAGGTATGGTTGTCTAATGAATGGAGGGAGGTATGGTTGTCTGTCTGACTGAATGGAGGGAGGTATGGTTGTCTGACTGAATGGAGGGAGGTATGGTTGTCTGTCTGAATGGAGGGAGGTATGGTTGTCTGTCTGAACGGAGGGAGGTATGGTTGTCTGACTGAATGTAGAGAGGTATGGTTGTCTGACTGAATGGAGGGAGGTATGGTTGTCTGACTGAATGGAGGGAGGTATGGTTGTCTGACTGAATGGAGGGAGGTATGGTTGTCTGACTGAATGGAGGGAGGTATGGTTGTCTGACTGAATGTAGAGAGGTATGGTTGTCTGACTGAATGGAGGGAGGTATGGTTGTCTGACTGAATGGAGGGAGGTATGGTTGTCTGACTGAATGGAGGGAGGTATGGTTGTCTGACTGAACGGAGGGAGGTATGGTTGTCTGACTGAATGGAGGGAGGTATGGTTGTCTGACTGAATGGAGGGAGGTATGGTTGTCTGACTGAATGGAGGGAGGTATGGTTGTCTGACTGAATGGAGGGAGGTATGGTTGTCTGTCTGAACGGAGGGAGGTATGGTTGTCTGACTGAATGGAGGGAGGTATGGTTGTCTGTCTGACTGAATGGAGGGAGGTATGGTTGTCTGACTGAATGGAGGGAGGTATGGTTGTCTGTCTGAACGGAGGGAGGTATGGTTGTCTGTCTGAATGGAGGGAGGTATGGTTGTCTGACTGAATGGAGGGAGGTATGGTTGTCTGACTGAATGGAGGGAGGTATGGTTGTCTGACTGAATGGAGGGAGGTATGGTTGTCTGACTGAATGGAGGGAGGTATGGTTGTCTGACTGAATGGAGGGAGGTATGGTTATCTGACTGAATGGAGGGAGGTATGGTTGTCTGTCTGAATGGAGGGAGGTGTGGTTGTCTGACTGAATGGAGGGAGGTGTGGTTGTCTGACTGAATGGAGGGAGGTATGGTTGTCTGACTGAATGGAGGGAGGTATGGTTGTCTGACTGAATGGAGGGAGGTATGGTTGTCTGACTGAATGGAGGGAGGTATGGTTGTCTGACTGAATGGAGGGAGGTATGGTTGTCTGACTGAACGGAGGGAGGTATGGTTGTCTGACTGAATGGAGGGAGGTATGGTTGTCTGACTGAATGGAGGGAGGTATGGTTGTCTGACTGAATGGAGGGAGGTATGGTTGTTTGACTGAATGGAGGGAGGTATGGTTGTCTGACTGAATGGAGGGAGGTATGGTTGTCTGACTGAATGGAGGGAGGTATGGTTGTCTGACTGAATGAAGGGAGGTATGGTTGTCTGACTGAATGGAGGGAGGTATGGTTGTCTGACTGAATGGAGGGAGGTATGGTTGTCTGACTGAACGGAGGGAGGTATGGTTGTCTGACTGAATGGAGGGAGGTATGGTTGTCTGACTGAATGGAGGGAGGTATGGTTGTCTGACTGAATGGAGGGAGGTATGGTTGTTTGACTGAATGGAGGGAGGTATGGTTGTCTGACTGAATGGAGGGAGGTATGGTTGTCTGACTGAATGGAGGGAGGTGTGGTTGTCTGACTGAATGGAGGGAGGTATGGTTGTCTGACTGAACGGAGGGAGGTATGGTTGTCTGACTGAATGGAGGGAGGTATGGTTGTCTGACTGAATGGAGGGAGGTATGGTTGTCTGACTGAATGGAGGGAGGTATGGTTGTCTGACTGAATGGAGGGAGGTATGGTTGTCTGACTGAATGGAGGGAGGTATGGTTGTCTGACTGAATGAAGGGAGGTATGGTTGTCTGACTGAATGGAGGGAGGTATGGTTGTCTGACTGAATGGAGGGAGGTATGGTTGTCTGACTGAACGGATGGAGGGAGGTATGGTTGTCTGACTGAATGGAGGGAGGTGTGGTTGTCTGTCTGAATGGAGGGAGGTATGGTTGTCTGTCTGAATGGAGGGAGGTATGGTTGTCTGACTGAATGGAGGGAGGTATGGTTGTCTGACTGAATGGAGGGAGGCATGGTTGTCTGACTGAATGGAGGGAGGGAGGTATGGTTGTCTGACTGAATGGAGGGAGGTATGGCTGTCTGACTGAATGGAGGGAGGTATGGTTGTCTGACTGAATGGAGGGAGGTATGGTTGTCTGACTGAATGGAGGGAGGTATGGTTGTCTGACTGAATGGAGGGAGGTATGGTTGTCTGACTGAATGGAGGGAGGTATGGTTGTCTGTCTGAACGGAGGGAGGTATGGTTGTCTGACTGAATGGAGGGAGGTATGGTTGTCTGACTGAATGGAGGGAGGTATGGTTGTCTGACTAAACGGAGGGAGGTATGGTTGTCTGACTGAATGGAGGGAGGTATGGTTGTCTGTCTGAATGGAGGGAGGTATGGTTGTTTGACTGAATGGAGGGAGGTATGGTTGTCTGACTGAATGGAGGGAGGTATGGTTGTCTGACTGAATGGAGGGAGGTATGGTTGTCTGTCTGAATGGAGGGAGGTATGGTTGTCTGACTGAATGGAGGGAGGTATGGTTGTCTGTCTGAATGGAGGGAGGTATGGTTGTCTGACTGAATGGAGGGAGGTATGGTTGTCTGACTGAATGGAGGGAGGTATGGTTGTCTGACTGAATGGAGGGAGGTATGGTTGTCTGTCTGAACGGAGGGAGGTATGGTTGTCTGACTGAATGTAGAGAGGTATGGTTGTCTGACTGAATGGAGGGAGGTATGGTTGTCTGACTGAATGGAGGGAGGTATGGTTGTCTGACTGAATGGAGGGAGGTATGGTTGTCTGACTGAATGGAGGGAGGTATGGTTGTCTGACTGAATGTAGAGAGGTATGGTTGTCTGACTGAATGGAGGGAGGTATGGTTGTCTGACTGAATGGAGGGAGGTATGGTTGTCTGACTGAATGGAGGGAGGTATGGTTGTCTGACTGAACGGAGGGAGGTATGGTTGTCTGACTGAATGGAGGGAGGTTTGGTTGTCTGACTGAATGGAGGGAGGTATGGTTGTCTGACTGAATGGAGGGAGGTATGGTTGTCTGACTGAATGGAGGGAGGTATGGTTGTCTGACTGAATGGAGGGAGGTATGGTTGTCTGTCTGTACGGAGGGAGGTATGGTTGTCTAAATGAATGGAGGGAGGTATGGTTGTCTGTCTGACTGAATGGAGGGAGGTATGGTTGTCTGACTGAATGGAGGGAGGTATGGTTGTCTGTCTGAACGGAGGGAGGTATGGTTGTCTGTCTGAATGGAGGGAGGTAGGTATGGTTGTCTGACTGAATGGAGGGAGGTATGGTTGTCTGACTGAATGGAGGGAGGTATGGTTGTCTGACTGAATGGAGGGAGGTATGGTTGTCTGACTGAATGGAGGGAGGTATGGTTATCTGACTGAATGGAGGGAGGTATGGTTGTCTGTCTGAATGGAGGGAGGTGTGGTTGTCTGACTGAATGGAGGGAGGTATGGTTGTCTGACTGAATGGAGGGAGGTATGGTTGTCTGACTGAATGGAGGGAGGTATGGTTGTCTGACTGAATGGAGGGAGGTATGGTTGTCTGACTGAACGGAGGGAGGTATGGTTGTCTGACTGAATGGAGGGAGGTATGGTTGTCTGTCTGAACGGAGGGAGGTATGGTTGTCTGTCTGAATGGAGGGAGGTATGGTTGTCTGACTGAATGGAGGGAGGTATGGTTGTCTGACTGAATGGAGGGAGGTATGGTTGTCTGACTGAACGGAGGGAGGTATGGTTGTCTGACTGAATGGAGGGAGGTATGGTTGTCTGACTGAATGGAGGGAGGTATGGTTGTCTGACTGAATGGAGGGAGGTATGGTTGTTTGACTGAATGGAGGGAGGTATGGTTGTCTGACTGAACGGAGGGAGGTATGGTTGTCTGACTGAATGGAGGGAGGTATGGTTGTCTGACTGAATGGAGGGAGGTATGGTTGTCTGACTGAATGGAGGGAGGTATGGTTGTCTGACTGAATGGAGGGAGGTATGGTTGTCTGACTGAATGGAGGGAGGTATGGTTGTCTGTCTGTACGGAGGGAGGTATGGTTGTCTAAATGAATGGAGGGAGGTATGGTTGTCTGTCTGACTGAACGGAGGGAGGTATGGTTGTCTGACTGAATGGAGGGAGGTGTGGTTGTCTGACTGAATGGAGGGAGGTATGGTTGTCTGACTGAACGGAGGGAGGTATGGTTGTCTGACTGAATGGAGGGAGGTATGGTTGTCTGACTGAATGGAGGGAGGTATGGTTGTCTGACTGAATGGAGGGAGGTATGGTTGTCTGACTGAATGGAGGGAGGTATGGTTGTCTGACTGAATGAAGGGAGGTATGGTTGTCTGACTGAATGGAGGGAGGTATGGTTGTCTGACTGAATGGAGGTAGGTATGGTTGTCTGACTGAACGGATGGAGGGAGGTATGGTTGTCTGACTGAATGGAGGGAGGTGTGGTTGTCTGTCTGAATGGAGGGAGGTATGGTTGTCTGTCTGAACGGAGGGAGGTATGGTTGTCTGACTGAATGGAGGGAGGTATGGTTGTCTGTCTGACTGAATGGAGGGAGGTATGGTTGTCTGACTGAATGGAGGGAGGTATGGTTGTCTGTCTGAACGGAGGGAGGTATGGTTGTCTGTATGAAGGGAGGGAGGTATGGTTGTCTGAATGAATGGAGGGAGGTATGGTTGTCTGACTGAATGGAGGGAGGTATGGTTGTCTGACTGAATGGAGGGAGGTATGGTTGTCTGACTGAATGGAGGGAGGTATGGTTGTCTGACTGAATGGAGGGAGGTATGGTTATCTGACTGAATGGAGGGAGGTATGGTTGTGTGTCTGAATGGAGGGAGGTGTGGTTGTCTGACTGAATGGAGGGAGGTATGGTTGTCTGACTGAATGGAGGGAGGTATGGTTGTCTGACTGAATGGAGGGAGGTATGGTTGTCTGACTGAATGGAGGGAGGTATGGTTGTCTGACTGAATGGAGGGAGGTATGGTTGTCTGACTGAACGGAGGGAGGTATGGTTGTCTGACTGAACGATGGAGGGAGGTATGGTTGTTTGACTGAATGGAGGGAGGTATGGTTGTCTGACTGAATGGAGGGAGGTATGGTTGTCTGACTGAATGGAGGGAGGTGTGGTTGTCTGACTGAATGGAGGGAGGTATGGTTGTCTGACTGAACGGAGGGAGGTATGGTTGTCTGACTGAATGGAGGGAGGTATGGTTGTCTGACTGAATGGAGGGAGGTATGGTTGTCTGACTGAATGGAGGGAGGTATGGTTGTCTGACTGAATGGAGGGAGGTATGGTTGTCTGACTGAATGGAGGGAGGTATGGTTGTCTGACTGAATGAAGGGAGGTATGGTTGTCTGACTGAATGGAGGGAGGTATGGTTGTCTGACTGAATGGAGGGAGGTATGGTTGTCTGACTGAACGGATGGAGGGAGGTATGGTTGTCTGACTGAATGGAGGGAGGTGTGGTTGTCTGTCTGAATGGAGGGAGGTATGGTTGTCTGACTGAATGGAGGGGGGTATGGTTGTCTGACTGAATGGAGGGAGGTATGGTTGTCTGTCTGAATGGAGGGGGGTATGGTTGTCTAACTGAATGGAGGGAGGTATGGTTGTCTGACTGAACGGATGGAGGGAGGTATGGTTGTCTGACTGAATGGAGGGAGGTATGGTTGTCTGACTGAATGGAGGGAGGTATGGTTGTCTGTCTGAATGGAGGGAGGTATGGTTGTCTGTCTGAATGGAGGGAGGGAGGTATGGTTATCTGTCTGAATGGAGGGAGGTATGGTTGTCTGACTGATTGGAGGGAGGTATGGTTGTCTGACTGAATGGAGGGAGGTATGGTTGTCTGACTGAATAGAGGGAGGTATGGTTGTCTGACTGAATGGAGGGAGGTATGGTTGTCTGTCTGAACGGATGGAGGGAGGTATGGTTGTCTGACTGAATGCAGGGAGGTATGGTTGTCTGACTGAATGGAGGGAGGTATGGTTGTCTGACTGAATGGAGGGAGGTATGGTTGTCTGACTGAACGGATGGAGGGAGGTATGGTTGTCTGACTGAATGGAGGGAGGTGTGGTTGTCTGTCTGAATGGAGGGAGGTATGGTTGTCTGACTGAATGGAGGGAGGTATGGTTATCTGACTGAATGGAGGGAGGTATGGTTGTCTGTCTGAATGGAGGGAGGTGTGGTTGTCTGACTGAATGGAGGGAGGTATGGTTGTCTGACTGAATGGAGGGAGGTATGGTTGTCTGACTGAATGGAGGGAGGTATGGTTGTCTGACTGAATGGAGGGAGGTATGGTTGTCTGACTGAATGGAGGGAGGTATGGTTGTCTGACTGAACGGAGGGAGGTATGGTTGTCTGACTGAATGGAGGGAGGTATGGTTGTCTGACTGAATGGAGGGAGGTATGGTTGTCTGACTGAATGGAGGGAGGTATGGTTGTTTGACTGAATGGAGGGAGGTATGGTTGTCTGACTGAATGGAGGGAGGTATGGTTGTCTGACTGAATGGAGGGAGGTGTGGTTGTCTGACTGAATGGAGGGAGGTATGGTTGTCTGACTGAACGGAGGGAGGTATGGTTGTCTGACTGAATGGAGGGAGGTATGGTTGTCTGACTGAATGGAGGGAGGTATGGTTGTCTGACTGAATGGAGGGAGGTATGGTTGTCTGACTGAATGGAGGGAGGTATGGTTGTCTGACTGAATGGAGGGAGGTATGGTTGTCTGACTGAATGAAGGGAGGTATGGTTGTCTGACTGAATGGAGGGAGGTATGGTTGTCTGACTGAATGGAGGGAGGTATGGTTGTCTGACTGAACGGATGGAGGGAGGTATGGTTGTCTGACTGAATGGAGGGAGGTGTGGTTGTCTGTCTGATTGGAGGGAGGTATGGTTGTCTGTCTGAACGGAGGGAGGTATGGTTGTCTGACTGAATGGAGGGAGGTATGGTTGTCTGTCTGACTGAATGGAGGGAGGTATGGTTGTCTGACTGAATGGAGGGAGGTATGGTTGTCTGTCTGAACGGAGGGAGGTATGGTTGTCTGTCTGAATGGAGGGAGGTATGGTTGTCTGACTGAATGGAGGGAGGTATGGTTGTCTGACTGAATGGAGGGAGGTATGGTTGTCTGACTGAATGGAGGGAGGTATGGTTCTCTGACTGAATGGAGGGAGGTATGGTTGTCTGACTGAATGGAGGGAGGTATGGTTATCTGACTGAATGGAGGGAGGTATGGTTGTCTGTCTGAATGGAGGGAGGTGTGGTTGTCTGACTGAATGGAGGGAGGTATGGTTGTCTGACTGAATGGAGGGAGGTATGGTTGTCTGACTGAATGGAGGGAGGTATGGTTGTCTGACTGAACGGAGGGAGGTATGGTTGTCTGACTGAATGGAGGGAGGTATGGTTGTCTGACTGAACGGAGGGAGGTATGGTTGTCTGACTGAATGGAGGGAGGTATGGTTGTCTGACTGAATGGAGGGAGGTATGGTTGTCTGACTGAATGGAGGGAGGTATGGTTGTTTGACTGAATGGAGGGAGGTATGGTTGTCTGACTGAATGGAGGGAGGTATGGTTGTCTGACTGAATGGAGGGAGGTGTGGTTGTCTGACTGAATGGAGGGAGGTATGGTTGTCTGACTGAACGGAGGGAGGTATGGTTGTCTGACTGAATGGAGGGAGGTATGGTTGTCTGACTGAATGGAGGGAGATATGGTTGTCTGACTGAATGGAGGGAGGTATGGTTGTCTGACTGAATGGAGGGAGGTATGGTTGTCTGACTGAATGGAGGGAGGTATGGTTGTCTGACTGAATGAAGGGAGGTATGGTTGTCTGACTGAATGGAGGGAGGTATGGTTGTCTGACTGAATGGAGGGAGGTATGGTTGTCTGACTGAACGGATGGAGGGAGGTATGGTTGTCTGACTGAATGGAGGGAGGTGTGGTTGTCTGTCTGAATGGAGGGAGGTATGGTTGTCTGACTGAATGGAGGGGGGTATGGTTGTCTGACTGAATGGAGGGAGGTATGGTTGTCTATCTGAATGGAGGGGGGTATGGTTGTCTAACTGAATGGAGGGAGGTATGGTTGTCTGACTGAACGGATGGAGGGAGGTATGGTTGTCTGACTGAATGGAGGGAGGTATGGTTGTCTGACTGAATGGAGGGAGGTATGGTTGTCTGTCTGAATGGAGGGAGGTATGGTTGTCTGTCTGAATGGAGGGAGGGAGGTATGGTTATCTGTCTGAATGGAGGGAGGTATGGTTGTCTGACTGAATGGAGGGAGGTATGGTTGTCTGACTGAATGGAGGGAGGTATGGTTGTCTGACTGAATGGAGGGAGGTATGGTTGTCTGACTGAATGGAGGGAGGTATGGTTGTCTGTCTGAACGGATGGAGGGAGGTATGGTTGTCTGTCTGAATGGATGGAGGGAGGTATGGTTGTCTGACTGAATGGAGGGAGGTATGGTTGTCTGACTGAATGGAGGGAGGTATGGTTGTCTGACTGAATGGAGGGAGGTATGGTTGTCTGACTGAATGGAGGGAGGTGTGGTTGTCTGTCTGAATGGAGGGAGGTATGGTTGTCTGACTGAATGGAGGGAGGTATGGTTGTCTGACTGAATGGAGGGAGGTATGGTTGTCTGACTGAATGGAGGGAGGTATGGTTGTCTGACTGAACGGATGGAGGGAGGTATGGTTGTCTGACTGAATGGAGGGAGGTATGGTTGTCTGACTGAATGGAGGGAGGTATGGTTGTCTGTCTGAATGGAGGGAGGTATGGTTGTCTGTCTGAATGGAGGGAGGGAGGTATGGTTATCTGTCTGAATGGAGGGAGGGAGGTATGGTTGTCTGACTGAATGGAGGGAGGTATGGTTGTCTGTCTGAACGGATGGAGGGAGGTATGGTTGTCTGACTGAATGGAGGGAGGTATGGTTGTCTGACTGAATGGAGGGAGGTATGGTTGTCTGACTGAATGGAGGGAGGTATGGTTGTCTGACTGAACGGAGGGAGGTATGGTTGTCTGACTGAATGGAGGAAGGTATGGTTGTCTGTCTGAATGGAGGGAGATATGGTTGTCTGACTGAACGGAGGGAGGTATGGTTGTCTCACTGAATGGAGGGAGGTATGGTTGTCTGACTGAATGGAGGGAGGTATGGTTGTCTGACTGAATGGAGGGAGTTATGCAACATACGCCTAGCTTCCTAAAACGGGTCACATATAACAAAACCGTTTGACATAGAAACATTATGAAACTATGAAAAATATTTATAGCATTCCACCCATGAGGCCACTAGAGAGTGATTTGGTAATTTGGCTGCAGGAAAGGGCAATGTTTGGCCATCTTTAATTCTCTCAGATTAGCTACCATTGAGAACTGTTTAAATTGCTGGAACCAATTAGGCATCATTTGCATTGGACATGAAGTAGTTGTAATTTGTATAATGTGTGTAAATGGTTAGAGATTGTTATCTTCAAGGAGGGAAGAAAAACAACAGTACTGAAGGTGGTCTTCAAGGACGTACCAGCTGGTTCACATCAGAGACATCACAGATATTCACCATGTTAGGATATCTCGCTCTCACTCTGCCTCTCTCTCAATGCCTATTTTTCTCTCTTCCTCTTTATCTCTGCCTCTTTCTCTCTCTTCCCCTCTGTCTCTCCCTCTCATCATCCCCCTCTCAGAAAAAGGGCTTCTCTTCTCCACCTCTGGAACGACTGTGATGAGCTGATTCATTCCAGTGTTCTCCGTAGGGATGGGATGTAAAGACAGCCGCTGCTCCTGTCTGGGTGGGGAGATGGAGGAGGGCTTTCTGCTAATCTCAATAATCCATGGGCTGTAGGGACACGTTCCCTTTCTCATTAGTAAACACTGATTCATTCTGCAGATTGGAGAATACATCCCACCTCTCTCCTCCCCGTCTCCCCATCTTCTCCCCGTTGTCTTCTTACCCCATCACCCCCATGAGTCATCCCCATCTCTCCCCCTCCTCCCCTATGTCTTGCTCTGTAACAGCATGTACAGAAACATAATTGCAATTTAGCACAGTAGGAGGCCTCATGGGACGATGACTAAGGTATCCTCATCCCAGCTCCCCCCACCAGTCTCCAGTCCCTCCTCGGTCTCTCTCTCTCTCTCTCTCTCTCTCTCTCTCTCTCTCTCTCTCTCTCTCTCTCTCTCTCTCTCCCACTCTCTCTCTCAGTCCTTTCTCTCGCTCCTACTCAATCCTAAACTCTGTTGTAAATTCCTACAAGCCAATTAGTGATAGTTTGTTCTCAGGCAGACTTTAGGAATAATAGAAAGTATCACCAGATTTGTTTTATGTTTTGGATATGTTTCTGTCCACCTCCACATCGCTGTAATTAACTTCTCTGGGATATGTGGGACGCTAGCGTCAACAGCCAGTGAATTTGCAGGGCGCCAAATTCAAAACAACAGAAATCCCATTATTAAAATTCCTCAAACATACAAGTATTTTACACCATTTTAAAGATAAACTTCTTGTAAATCCAGCCACAGTGTCCGATTTCAAATAGGCTTTACAGCGAAAGCACACCAAACGATTATGTTAGGTCAGCACCTAGTCACAGAAAACCATAAAGCCATTTTCCAGCCAAGGAGAGCCCTCACAAAAGTCAGAAATAGCGATTAAATTAATCCCTAACCTTTGATAATCTTCATCAGATGGCACTCACAGGACTTCATGTTACACAATAAATGTGTGTTTTGTTCGATAAAGTTAATCTTTATGTCCAAAAACGTAATTTGAAATTGGTGTGTTATGGTCAGAAATGCATTGTCTCAAACAAACATCTGGTGAAAGTGCAGAGAGCCTCATCAAATTACAGAAATACTCATCATAAACATTGATAAAAGATACAAGTGTTATTCATGGAAATATAGATAAACTTCTCCTTTATGCAACCGCTGTGTCAGATTTCAAAAACGCTTTACGGCGAAAGCACACTTTGCGATTATTATTGGTAAGCGCCAAGTCACAGAAAAACAATCAGCCATTTTCCAAAGAAGGAGAGGTGTCACAAAAGTCAGAAATAGCATTATAAATATTCACTTACCTTTGATGATCTTCATCAGAATGCACTCCCAGGAATCCCAGTTCCACAATAAATGTTTGTTTTGTTCGATAAAGTCCATAATTTATGTCCAAATACCTCCTTTTTGTTTGCGTGTTTACTACACAAATCCAAACTCAGGAGGCGCGGGCAAGTCCAGGCGAAAGTCCAGGCGAAAAGTCATATTACAGTTCGTAGAAACATGTCAAACGATGTATAGAATCAATCCTTAGGATGTTTTTATCATAAATCTTCAATAATGTTTCAACCGGAGAATTCCTTTGTCTTTAGAAAGGAAAAGGAACGCAGCTACCTCTCACGAGAGCGCGTGAGACTGAGCTCATGGCACTCTGCCTTAGGAGGTGCAATATGACCCCATAGACACTGTATATTCGATAGGCAATGACTTGAAAAACTACAAACCTCAGATTTCCCACTTCCGGGTTGGATTTTTTTCTCAGGTTTTTGCCTGCCATATGAGTTCTGTTATACTCACAGACATCATTCAACCAGTTTTATAAACTTCAGAGTGTTTTCTATCCAGATCTACTAATTATATGCATATTATAGCTTTTGGGCCTGAGTAGCAGGCAGTTTACTCTGGGCACCTTATTATCCAAGCTACTCAATACTGCCCCCCAGTCCCAAAGTTAACAACATATGCAAATTTCCCTGTCTCTTACACTCCGGCTGTGTGTGTGTGTGTGTGTGTGTGTGTGTGTGTGTGTGTGTGTGTGTGTGTGTGTGTGTGTGTGTGTGTGTGTGTGTGTGTAATGAAAGTGTTATGATGCTGTAGAAAGGTTAAGTGCTGAATGTGTCCTCTGGGTCTGACCTTTCAGACAGCACTATTCATTACAGCTAGCAGATGCACTGTGTGTGTACCTCTTCGCAAAATGGGAATCAGTGTTCAACAGGTACACTGAGGTGACACCTCTGGCAACACCCTGTCGGTGTGTGTGTACACATGTGTGTGTACGCACGTGTGTGTGTATGCGTGCGTGTGTGTCTTTGTGTGCTAGTGTGTGTTTATGTGTGCGTGTCTTTGTGTGTGTGTGTGTGTGTGTGTGTGTGTGTGTGTGTGTGTGTGTGTGTGTGTGTGTGTGTGTGTGTGTGTGTGTGTGTGTGTGTGTGTGTGTGTGTGTGTGTGTGTGTGTGTGTGTAGGCCCTCAGACAGTGTTATCAGTGTGTGTGTTGACAGTGCTGTAGCTGTGTATGCCAGTGGGAGAGGCTAATTGTCCAGATAACAGAGAGAGAGAAAGAGAGAACGAGAGAGAGAGAGGGGGGGGGGGGGGGGAGGGAGCTGACTCCCTAGGTAAACAGCCAAGCCCAAGCCACTGTTTTCAAACACACAAACACACATTCTCAGTGGACATGATATAATTTGTTTGCGCATATTTGTATGTTGTCATGTTCAGTGGCGTAGGACACTCCCCCACAGCCCCTGGGAGGATAGCATATAAACACGTCATTATCCATGGTAACATTTTTAGAATGACAGGAAATTAGCTTTAAAACGGAAAATGTTTCTCTCTGCCAAATGGCAAAATGTGTAGATTTGCAAGAAGTTACACTGTAAATATTACCCCCAAAAATCTATGATTTTCTGTTTTTACTTCAATATTTGAATAGCTTACTTCATTTTAACTTGTTCAAAGCACATTACATTTGAAAATGTACATTTGTGAGTAAAAACAACAAGGGAAATTGTATTTAATTTACTACATTTTCTTGGGGGTAATTACATTTTTTAAAACTTTATTATACTTTTACAGAATGTTATGTGCATGTTTGAGGAAAGAACATTATATTTCTATATTAGTATTCAGCAGTTATTTGTGCTATGAGGTGTAACGGATCATGATGAACGGATATCAAAACCACAAATTGACGTTCAATGACGGCGCCGACAGAGATGGTCAGCAAGTAATCCCAAGTAATCCCAGTAATCCCAGAGGCCGACCCAAAAGAACGTCGCCGCAGAAGAGTTAGATGGAGCTGCCTCCTGGTCAGGCTTCGAAAGGCGTGCACGCCGCCCACCGCTTCCAAGTATACTACTCGCCAAAGTCCAGTCTCTAGACAACAAGGTGGACGAAATTAGGGCAAGGGTTGCCTTCCAGAGAGACATCAGAGATTGCAACATTCTCTGTTTCACGTAAACATGGCTCTCTCGGGATATGTTGTCTGAGTCGGTACAGCCACCGGGTTACTTAATGCGTCGCGCCGACAGAAATAAACATCTCTCTGAGAAGAAGAAGGGCAGGGGTGTATGCTTCATGATTAACAACTCATGCTGTAATCATAACAACGTACAGGAACTCAAGTCCTTCTGTTCACCTGACCTAGAATTCCTTACAATAAAATGCCAACCATATTATCTCCCAAGAGAATTCTCATCAGCTATCGTCACAGCTGTGTATATAACCCCTCAAACAGATACCACGACGGCCCTCAAGGAACTTCACTGGACTCTATGTAAACTGGAAACCATATATTCTGAGGCTTTTTTTGTTGTACCTGGGGAATTTAACAAAGCAAATTTGAGAACAAGGCTACCTAAATTCTATCAGCATATTGATTGCAGCCCTCGCGTGGGCAATACACTGAACCATTGCTACTCTAACTTCCACGATGCATACAAGGCCCTCCCTCGCCCTCCCTTCAGCAAATCCAACCACGACTCCATCTTGCTCCAACCATCCTATAGGCAGACATTTAAACAGGATGTACCCGTGACTAGAACCATTCAATGCTGGTCTGACCAATCGGAATCCACACTTCAAGATTGTTTTGATCACGGGGACTGGGAAATGTTCCGGGCAGCCTCAGAGAATAACATCGATCTATACGCTGACTCAGTGAGTGAGTTTATAAGGAAGCGCATTGGAGATGACTAATTAAACCTACCCTAACCAAAAACCATGGATGGATGGCGGAATTCGCACAAAACTGAAGGTGTGAACCACCATATTTAACCATGGAAAGAGGACCAGGAATATGGCCGAATATAAACAGTGTAGTTATTCCCTCCGCAAGGCAATCAAACAAGCGAAATGTCGATATAGGGACAAAGTGGAGTTGCAATTCAATGGCTCAGACACGAGATGTATGTGGCAGGGTCTACAGGCAATTACGGATTACAAAAAAAACCCCAGCCACGTCACGGACACCAATGTATTGCTTCCAGACAAACTAAACACCTCCTTTGCCCGCTTTGAGGATAATACAGTGCCACCGATGCGGCTCGCTAACAAGGACTGTGGGCCCTCTCCTTTTCCGTGGCCGACGTGATTAAGACATTTAAACGTGTTAACCCTCGCAAGGCTGCTGGCCCAGACGACATCCCTAGCCGCTTCCTCAGAGCATGCGCAGACCAGCTGGCTGGTGTGTTTACGGACATATTCAATCGGTCTGCTGTCCCCACATGCTTCAAGATGGCCACCATTGTTCCTGTACCCACAAAGGCAAAAATAACTGAACTAAATGACTATCTAAATGTAGCACTCACTTCTGTCATCATGAAGTGCTTGAGAGACTAGTCAAGGATCATATCACCTCCACCTTACCTGCCACCCTAGACCCACTTCAGTTTGCATATCGCCCCAACAGGTCCACAGATGATCAATCGCCATCACACTGCACAGTGCCCTATCCATCTGAACAAGAGGAATACCTATGTAAAAAAAAAAATCATTGACTACAGCTCAGCATTCAACACCATAGTACCCTCCAAGCTCATCATTAAGCTGGAGGCCCTAGGTCTCAACCTGTGCAATTGGGTCCTGGACTTTCTGACGGGCTGCCCCCAGGTGGTGAAGGTAGGAAACAACATCTCCACTTCGCTGACCCTCAACACTGTGGCCCCACAAGGGTGCGTGCTCAACCCCCTCCTGTACTCCCTGTTCACCCATGACTGTGTGGCCATGCACGCCTCCAACTCTATTATCAAGTTTGCAGACAACACAATGGTAGTGGGCTTGATTACCAACAATGACAAGACAACCTACAGGGAGGAGGTGAGGGCACTAGGAGTGTGGTGTCAGGAAAACAACCTCTCACTCAACGTCAACAAAACAAAGGATGTTATCGTGGACTTCAGGAAACAGCAGAGGGAGAAGCCCCCTATCCACATCGAAGGGACAGTAGTGGAGAAGGTGGAAAGTTTTAAGTTCCTCGGCGTACACATCACAGACAAACTGAAATGGTTCACCCACACAGATAGTGTGGTGAAGAAGGCACAACTGGGCCTCTTCAACCTCAGGAAGCTGAAGAATTTTGGCTTGTCACCTAAAACCCTGATAAACTTTTACAGATGCACAATGGAGAGCATCCTGTCGGGCTGTATCACTGCCTTGCATGGCAACTGCACCGCCCACAACCGCAAGGCTCTCCAGAGGGTGGTGCGGTCTGCACAACGTATTACCGGGGGCAAACTACCTGCCCTCCAGGACACCTACAGCACCCGATGTCACAGGAAGGCCAAAAAGATCAAGGACAACAACCACCCGAGCTACTGCTGGGACCGAGACCGAGAGGCTTAAAAACAGCTTCTATCTCAAGTCCATCAGACTGCTAAACAGCAATAACTAACTCAGAGAGGCTGCTGCCTACATAGAGACTCACTAGTCATTTTAAACAATGCCATTTTCATAATGTGTACATATCTTACATTACTCATCTCATATGTACAGTTGAAGTCGGAAGTTTACATGCAGTTAGGTTGGAGTCATTAAAACACGTTTTTCAACCACTCCACAAATGTCTTGTTAACAAACTATAGTTTTGGCAAGTCGGTTAGGACATCTACTTTGTGCATGACACAAGTAATTTTTCCAACAATTGTTTACAGACAGATTATTTCATTTATAATTCACTGTATTACAATTCCAGTGGGTCAGAAGTTTACATACACTAAGTTGACTGTGCCTTTAAACAGCTTGGAAAATTCCAGAAATTATGTCATGGCTTTAGAAGCTTCTGACATCATTTGAGTCAATTGGAGGTGTACCTTTGGATGTATTTCAAGGCCTACCTTCAAACTCAGTGCCTCTTTGCTTGACATCATGGGAAAATCAAAAGAAATCAGGCAAGACCTCAGAAAAAATTGTAGACCTCCACAAGTCTGGTTCATCCTTGGGAACAATATCCAAATGCCTGAAGGTACCACGTTCATCTGTATAAACAATAGTACGCAAGTATAAACACCATGGGACCATGCAGCTGTCATACCGCTCAGGAAGGAGACGGGTTCTGTCTCCTAGAGATGAACGTACTTTGTGAAAAGTGCAAATCAATCCCAGAACAACAGCAAAGGACCCTGTGAAGATGCTGGAGGAAACAAGTACAAAAGTATCTATATCCACAGTAAAACGAGTCCTATATCGACATAACCCGAAAGGCCGCTCAGCAAGGAAGAAGCCACTGCTCCAAAACCGCCATAAAAAAAGCCAGACTACAGTTTGCAACTGCACATGGGGACAAAGATCATAGTTTTTGGAGAAATGTCCTCTGGTCTGATGAAACAAAAGTAGAACTGTTTGGCCATAATGACCATCGTTATGTTTGGAGGAAAAAGGGGGAGGCTTCAAATCAAATCAAATCAGATTTTATTTGTCACATACACATGGTTAGCAGATGTTAATGCGAGTGTAGCGAAATGCTTGTGCTTCTAGTTCCGACAATGCAGTAATAACCAACAAGTAATCTAACCTAACAATTCCACAACTACTACCTTATACACACAAGTGTAAAGGGATAAAGAATATGTACATAAGGATATATGAATGAGTGATGGTACAGAACGGCATAGGCAAGATGCAGTAGATGGTATAGTGTACAGTCTATACATATGAGATGAGTAATGTAGGGTATGTAAACATAAAGTGGCATAGTTTAAAGTGGCTAGTGATACATGTATTACATAAAGATGGCAAGATGCAGTGGATGATATACAGTACAGTATATACATATACATATGAGATGAGTAATGTAGGGTATGTAAACATTATATTAAGTGGCATTGTTTAAAGTGGCTAGTGATACATTTTTACATAATTTCCATCAATTCCCATTATTAAAGTGGCTGGAGTTGAGTCAGTATGTTGGCAGCGGCCACTAAATGTTAGTGGTGGCTGTTTAACAGTCTGATGGCCTTGAGATAGAAGCTGTTTTTCAGTCTCTCGGTCCCTGCTTTGATGCACCTGTACTGACCTCGCCTTCTGGATGATAGCGGGGTGAACAGGCAGTGGCTCGGGTGGTTGTTGTCCTTGATGATCTTTATGGCCTTCCTGTGACATCGGGTGGTGTAGGTGTCCTGGAGGGCAGGTAGTTTGCCCCCGGTGATGCGTTGTGCAGACCTCACTACCCTCTGGAGAGCCTTACGGTTGTGGGCGGAGCAGTTGCCGTACCAGGCGGTGATACAGCCCGACAGGATGCTCTCGATTGTGCATCTGTAGAAGTTTGTGAGTGCTTTTGGTGACAAGCCGAATTTCTTCAGCCTCCTGAGGTTGAAGAGGCGCTGCTGCGCCTTCTTCACAACGCTGTCTGTGTGGGTGGACCAATTCAGTTTGTCCGTGATGTGTACACCGAGGAACTTAAAACTTTCCACCTTCTCCACTACTGTCCCGTCGATGTGGATAGGGGGCTGCTCCCTCTGCTGTTTCCTGAAGTCCACAATCATCTCCTTTGTTTTGTTGACGTTGAGTGTGACTTTATTTTCCTGACACCACACTCCGAGGGCCCTCACCTCCTCCCTGTAGGCCGTCTCGTCGTTGTTGGTAATCAAGCCTACCACTGTAGTGTCGTCCGCAAACTTGATGATTGAGTTGGAGGCGTGCATGGCCACGCAGTCGTGGGTGAACAGGGAGTACAGGAGAGGGCTCAGAACGCACCCTTGTGGGGCCCCAGTGTTGAGGATCAGCGGGGTGGAGATGTTGTTACCTACCCTCACCACCTGGGGGCGGCCCGTCAGGAAGTCCAGGACCCAGTTGCACAGGGCGGGGTCGAGACCCAGGGTCTCGAGCTTGATGACGAGTTTGGAGGGTACTATGGTGTTAAATGCTGAGCTGTAGTCGATGAACAGCATTCTCACATAGGTATTCCTCTTGTCCAGATGGGTTAGGGCAGTGTGCAGTGTGGTTGCGATTGCGTCGTCTGTGGACCTATTGGGTCGGTAAGCAAAGTGGAGTGGGTCTAGGGTGTCAGGTAGGGTGGAGGTAATATGGTCCTTGACTAGTCTCTCAAAGCACTTCATGATGACGGAAGTGAGTGCTACGGGGCGGTAGTCGTTTAGCTCAGTTACCTTAGCTTTCTTGGGAACAGGAACAATGGTGGCCCTCTTGAAGCATGTGGGAACAGCAGACTGGGATAAGGATTGATTGAATGAATATGTCCTTAAACACACCAGCCAGCTGGTCTGCGCATGCTCTGAGGACGCGGCTGGGAATGCCGTCTGGGCCTGCAGCTTGCGTGGGTTAACACGTTTAAATGTTTTACTCACCTCGGCTGCAGTGAAGGAGAGCCCGCAGGCTTTGGTAGCGGGCCATGTCAGTGGCACTGTATTGTCCTCAAAGCGAGCAAAAAAGTTATTTAGTCTGTCTGGGAGCAAGACATCCTGGTCCGCGACGGGGCTGGTTTTCTTTTTGTAATCCGTGATTGACTGTAGACCCTGCCACATACCTCTTGTGTCTGAGCTGTTGAATTGCGACTCTACTTTGTCTCTATACTGGGACTTAGCTTATTTGATTGCCTTGTGGAGGGAATAGCTACACTGTTTGTATTCGGTCATGCTTCCGGTCACCTTGCCCTGGTTAAAAGCAGTGGTTCGCGCTTTCAGTTTCACGCGAATGCTGCCATCAATCCACGGTTTCTGGTTTGGGAATGTTTTAATCGTTGCTGTGGGTACGACATCGTCAATGCACTTTCTAATGAACTCGCTCACCGAATCAGCATATTCGTCAATGTTGTTGTTGGACGCAATGCGGAACATATCCCAAACCACGTGATCGAAGCAGTCTTGAAGCGTGGAATCAGATTGGTCGGACCAGCGTTGAACAGACCTGAGCTCGGGAGCTTGCTGTTTTAGTTTCTGTTTGTAGGCTGGAAGCAACAAAATGGAGTCGTGGTCAGCTTTTCCGAAAGGAGGGCGGGGGAGGGCCTTATATGCGTCGCGGAAGTTAGTATAACAATGATCCAAGGTTTTACCAGCCCTGGTAGCACAATCGATATGCTGATAGAATTTAGGGAGTTTTGTTTTCAGATTAGCCTTGTTAAAATCCCCAGCTACGATGAATGCAGCCTCAGGGTGTGTGGTTTCCAGTTTACAAAGAGTCAGATAAAGTTCGTTCAGGGCCATCGATGTGTCTGCTTGGAGGGGAATATATACGGCTGTGATTATAATCGAAGAGAATTCCCTTGGTAGATAATGCGGTCGACATTTGATTGTGAGGAATTCTAAATCTGGTGAACAGAATGACTTGAGTTCCTGTATGTTGTTATGATCACACCACGTCTCATTGATCATAAGGCATACACCCCCGCCCCTCTTCTTACCAGAAAGATGTTTGTTTCTGTCGGCGCGATGCGTGAAGAAACCAGCTGGCTGCACCGACTCCGTTAGCGTCTCTCGAGTGAGCCATGTTTCCGTGAAGCAAAGAACGTTACAATCCCTGATGTCTCTCTGGAATGTTACCCGTGCTCGGATTTCATCAACCTTATTGTCAAGAGACTAGACATTGGCGAGTAGTATGCTAGGGAGTGGAGCGTGATGTGCCCGTCTCCGAAGCCTGACCAGGAGACCGCCTCGTTTGCCCCTTTTACGGCGTCGTTGTTTAGGGTCACCGGCTGGGATCAGATCCATTGTATTGGGTGGAAGGCAAAACACAGGATCCGCTTCGGGAGAGTCATATTCCTGGTTGTAACGATGGTGAGTTGACGTTGCTCTTATATTCAGTAGTTCCTCCCGACTGTATGTAATGAAACCTAAGATTACCTGGGGTACCAATGTAAGGAATAACACATAAAACAACAAAATACTGCATAGTTTCCTAGGAACGCGAAGCGAGGTGGCCATCTCGGTCGGCGCCGGAAGTTGATGATGGCTTGTAAGCAGCATCATGTGGCAGCATCATGTTGTGTGGGTGCTTTGCTGCAGGAGGGATTTTTACTATTATTAAATGTCAGGAATTGTGAAAAACTGAGTTTAAATGTATTTGGCTAAGGTGTATGTAAACTTCTGACTTCAACTGTATATACTGCATCTTATACCATCTAGCCTATGACGCTCGGCAATCGCTCATCCATATGTACATATTCTTATTCCTTCACTTCAGATTTGTGTGTATTAGGTAGTTGTTGGGGAATTGTTAGAAGTTACTACACTGTCGGAACTAGAAGCACAAGTATTTCACTACACTCGCATTAAAACCTGCTAACCATGTGTAAGTGACAAGCCATTCCCAACAAGGTCATGCAATGCATGCAGCTCTACCTCCACTTAGGCTACTGCTATTTGATTTAGCACTGTGTTGTACATTATTATTATTATTATTTTTTACCTTTTATTTAACTAGGTAAGTGAGTTAAGAACAAATTCTTATTTACAATGACAGCCTAGGAACAGTGGGCTAACTGCCTTGTTCAGGGGCAGAATGACAGATTTGTACCTTGTCAGCTCGGGGATTCGATCTAGCAGCCTTCCGGTGCCCAACTCTCTACTAGACTACCTGCCGCACTAACATCACCTGTGAAAGTGGGTTAAAATTACTAATATTCCAAAACATATACCAATGTTAAACAATAAGACATGATCACTGAAAGCATCTAGTCAAACATTTAAGCATAATGGTTTTGGAATTTATCAAATTAAGTTGGGAATTCTTTAGGTGCCCGGACTTCATTATATTTAACCCTTATTTTACCAGGTAAGTTGACTGAGAACACATTCTCATTTACAGCAACGACCTGGGGAATAGTTACAGGGGAGAGGAGGGAGGAATTAATGAGCCAATTGTAAACTGGGGATGATTAGGTGGCCATGATGGTATGAAGGACAGATTTGGGAATTTAGCCAGGACACCAGGGTTAACACCCCAACTCTTACAATAAGTGCCATGGGATCTTTTAGTGACCACAAAGAGTCAGGACACCCATTTAACATCCCATCCAAAAGATGGCACCCTACACAGGGCAAGGTCCTCAATCACTGCCCTGGGATATTTTTTTTTAGACCAGAGGAAAGGGTGCCTCCTACTGGCCCTCCAACACCACTTCCAGCAGCATCTAGCCTCCCATCCAGGGACTGACCAGGACCAACCCTGTTTAGCTTCAGAAGTAAGCCAGCAGTGGGATGCAGGGTGATATGCGGTTGACACTAATATATTAATGTTTGTGAAACACCAACATTTAAAGTATATTATACATAATAATACTTCATGTTGGAAATACTCAAAAAGCGGATGCAAATAGTTGTCTCATTTTTAGAACTAGTTATTTATTTTACAGTGTAGCTGTTTCCTAGAAGAAAACTGCACTGGTCATGTTAGGGAGAGTAACACAATATTAGTGCATGTGACTGTGTGTTTGTGAAGCATAGTGAACTGGATGCTCAGTAGAGAACTCTAGAACTCTCCTTCATCCTTTCCTCTTCCTCTTCCTTTTTCTGTCTCTATTTGTCTATACTGTTGTGTGTTTTTGTGGGTGTGTCTGTCTGTGGGTGAGCATCTGTATAGTGTCTGTGGTTTGCTGTGTGTGTACTGGTCTGTAGAAGATGGATTCTCTGCTCTAGCCCTCCAACCTCACTGGTTCTCTCTCAGTGTGACTGTTGTAACGCCAGAGCTGTTAATAATTATGAAAGCTTTCCTAATGATCCACACCCTCGCATGCATCTGAACCAGCCCGTCAGATCTGAATGAACAGCCATGGATCATCATGATGAATAGAGGGAGGGACAGACAGATCGAAGGAGGAGCGGAGAGGAAGGGAGAGGAAGGAAAGAGGAGAGGAGGGAGGAAGGAGGGGAGTAGAGAAGGGAGGAAAGAGGAGGAGAGGAGGGAGGAAGGAAGGATGTGAGAAGAGATGAGAGGAGGGAATAGAGTAGAGGAGGAAGGATGGCGAGAAGAGGGGAGGAAGAGAGGAGGGGATGGAGGATCAGGAGGAGAGGATCAGTTCTCAGCCCTCTCTTCCTCCGTACTCACTATCATCTCTCTCAGCCTGTCCTCCATAGGTAGTTTAGTTGTAATATATCAGGCTTGTATAATACTGTCATTAAGGAACTACTTCAGCCCATCTGTCTTTAGGAAAGCTGCCTGCTGAAGGAGGTTGTATATTATTCAGTAGTTGGCCAGTAACATTCATATTTCTAGAATGGAATGGGAGAACAACACATACATTATGTTTCAAGACATTTTATTACTCACACCAGTTAGAGGACTTAAACATACATGTATATGTACAGTTATGTTGGTAATCTAAACAATATGGCGACATTGGTCGGTGTCCTCCACGATCAAATATCAAAACATGCTAGTTATTTTATCATCCTTAATGTACATTCCACCAACGGTCGACATCTTGTCATCTTTCTTTGTCTGTTAAGTATATTTCCATTTCACTTTCATAATGAGTGTTCTCCTATCTCTTCTATGACATCACTAGTCCCCAAAGAGAACCAGCCAGTGATCAGTTGTCTGCATCACGCTTCATAAATCTGGACCAACTGGCAGGGCTGTGAATTAGTACCTGTCACACAGTGACCAATCAAAAATCAGTCAGCCACAAAATAAACACATTGATATTAACAAGTCGTGGCACGCTGACTGGGTTCACGACAATATTGTTTCTAATGGGTTGTAATCATTTTATGAATCCACTGAGTGTTCAGTGACAATGGTAATAATAAGGTAATGAAATGAGCACATATCTGCAAAGCGGTGCAATTATCAGGGCTTTTAGCACCGATTACACACATCCACAAACATAGTCGTTTTAATTTGGCCAAATTATCTAAACCAATGTCACTCTCTTTCTCTCTCTCGCTCTTGCTCTCGCTCGCTCGCTCTCTCACTCTCTCTCACTCTCTCTGTCTCTCTTGACTCGCTCGTTCCCAACCCCCCTTCCCTCGCTCTCTTTCTCTCTCTCTCTACCTTTCTCTCTCTCTCTCCCTCTTTTAAGAGATTCTCTGGTAGGCAGAATAATGTGTAGAGGTCAGTAATTAGTACATTAGTGTTCGTGTCATATGAAGCAGAGTGCTGCTGTCATTATCCCTACAGGTGAAAATCTCTGTTGAACAACAGGACTCTTAACTCAGATTAAACACACCAATTAGCTCAGCCGGCTAACAGTCACAGAGGCTAATGACAAATAGTTGAGTTAGCTTCATAGGATAATGGAAAGATTAGCTTTGATTGCTAATAGTTGGGTTAAGCTTAGGCTAATGCTGGCGTTAACTTCTGCGGCTAATGGTTGGGTATGCTAAAGACGCTACTGGTTGGGGTTAGCTTCTACGGCTAATGGTTGGGTATGCTAAAGACGCTAGTGGTTGGGGTTAGCTTTGGAGGCTAATGTTTAGGCTAGCTTTGGAGGCTAATGGTTGTGAGCTTGAGAATGTGTGACAGAGGTTAGCTAACAGAACTAAAGCCACCCGTCTCTGTTCTTACATTAAGACAATTCTGTTTGAATGCACACATCTTCACACAACAACATATTAGCGTTCCACCTGAACACCTATCAGAGCAGGTAGCAGTGGATGGTGCTCAGGCCTGCAGACAAAGGAAAGTCCCCCCACCCCCTTACCATCAGATCTGACTGGCCAGTCCTGCTCTCCTTACTGATAGTTCATAACCATCCTTATTCCTCAGACCATGGTTGCACTACTTTTGACCAGGGCTATGGTCATAGGATGCCATCTCAAATTAAAGCTCTATTCTCCACATAGTTCCCTACTTGGGTCCAGAGCCACAGAGGACTGCCACCCAAGCCTTCTGACCAGGGCCTGGTCATAAGTACTGTACGGAGAAAGCAATTTGAGACCCAGCACCACAGCCCGAGCCTCAGGACTCCTTGCCTTCTAGACTCCTGCCTTAAAAGCCCCTCAGGACTCCCTGCCTTCTAGACTCCTGCCTTAAAAGCCCTTCAGGACTCCCTGCCTTCTAGACTCCTGCCTTAAAAGCCCTTCAGGACTCCCTGCCTTCTAGACTCCTGCCTTAAAAGCCCTTCAGGACTCCCTGCCTTCTAGACTCCTGCCTTAAAAGCCATTCAGGACTCCATGCCTTCTAGACTCCTGCCTTAAAAGCCCTACCGGACTCCCTGCCTTCTAGACTCCTGCCTTAAAAGCCCTTCAGGACTCCCTGCCTTCTAGACTCCTGCCTTAAAAGCCCTTCAGGACTCCCTGCCTTCTAGACTCCTGCCTTAAAAGCCCTTCAGGACTCCCTGCCTTCTAGACTCCTGCCTTAAAAGCCCTTCAGGACTCCTTGCCTTCTAGACTCCTGCCTTAAAAGCCCCTCAGGGCTCCCTGCCTTCTAGACTCCTGCCTTAAAAGCCCTTCAGGACTCCCTGCCTTCCAGACTCCTGCCTTAAGATCTGTGACCATTACACACACATACACACATGAGCGCATACACACAGACACACACACATACACACAAACCCCCAGATCTGAGGCCATTACTGTCTGACTGACTGCAGTGGTAAGAGCTTTATCAGGCCTGACCAGCCCACTGTCAACTGGCGCCTCTACTTGACATGCTAGCCCTTGCACTGAGAACACACACACAAAGGCACGCAAACACACACACACATGCACAAACACACGCACACACATTCACACACACACACATAGGTACACAGTCTGGGTCTGACTGGGTCTGCACTTATAAAAACAGGGCCCATTTCCTGAGTGGGAATATAATCCCTCTTTCCTCTTCCATCCTCCACTGTCTGTCTGTCTGTCTGTCTGTCTGTCTGTCTGTCTGTCTGTCTGTCTGTCTGTCTGTCTGTCTGTCTGTCTGTCTGTCTGTCTGTCTGTCTGTCTGTCTGTCTGTCTGTCTGTCTGTCTGTCTGTCTGTCTGTCTGTCTGTCACTCAGACTTGGGTCTGCTGTATGTGCTGGCATGTCTGTCTGTCTGTCTGTCTGTGTCTGTCTGTCTGTCTGTCTGTCTGTCTGTCTGTCTGTCTGTCTGTCTGTCTGTCTGTCTGTCTGTCTGTCTGTCTGCTACTCAGACCTGGGTCTGCTGTATGTGCTGTATGTGCTGGCATGTCTGTCTGTCTGTCTGTCTGTCTGTCTGTCTGTCTGTCTGTCTGTCTGTCTGTCTGTCTGTCTGTCTGCTACTCAGACTTGGGTCTGCTGTATGTGCTGGCATGTCTGTCTGTCTGTCTGTCTGTCTGTCTGTCTGTCTGTCTGTCTGTCTGTCTGTCTGTCTGTCTGTCTGTCTGTCTGTCTGTCTGCTACTCAGACTTGGGTCTGCTGTATGTGCTGGCATGCCTGTCTGTCTGTCTGCTACTCAGACTTGGGTCTGCTGTATGTGCTGGCATGTCTGTCTGTAGATGTCTGTGTATGTATCTGTGGTAATATATACATACACAGTGTGTGTGTGTGTGTGTGTGTGTGTGTGTGTGTGTGTGTGTGTGTGTGTGTGTGTGTGTGTGTGTGTGTGTGTGTGTGTGGCCAGCATTTCTCAACGGCTGGCCATGCCTTCCTCCTGGCTACTCCAACCTTGGCCAACAGCTCCGCCCCCCCCGCTGCTACTCGCCCAAGCCTCCCCAGCTTCTCCTTTACCCAAATCCAGATAGCAGATGTTCTGAAAGAGCTGCAAAACCTGGACCCATACAAATCCGCTGGGCTTGACAATCTGGACCCTCTATTTCTGAAACTGTCCACCGCCATTGTCGCACCCCCTATTACCAGCCTGTTCAACCTCTCCTTCGTATCATCTGAGATCCCCAAGGATTGGAAAGCTGCCGTGGTCATCCCCCTCTTCAAAGGGGAGACACCCTGGACCCAAACTGTTACAGACCTATATCCATCCTGCCCTGCCTATCTAAGGTCTTCGAAAGCCAAGTCAACAAACAGATCACTGACCATCTCGAATCGCACCGTACCTTCTCCGCTGTGCAATCCGGTTTCCGAGCCGGTCACGGGTGCACCTCAGCCACGCTCAAGGTACTAAACGATATCATAACCGCCATCGATAAAAGACAGTACTGTGCAGCCGTCTTCATCGACCTGGCCAAGGCTTTCGACTCTGTCAATCACCATATTCTTATCGGCAGACTCAGTAGCCTCGGTTTTTCTAATGACTGCCTTGCCTGGTTCACCATCTACTTCGCAGACAGAGTTCAGTGTGTCAAATCGGAGGGCATGTTGTCCGGTCCTCTGGCAGTCTCTATGGGGGTACCACAGGGTTCAATTCTCGGGCCGACTCTTTTCTCTGTATATATCAATGATGTTGCTCTTGCTGCGGGCGATTCCCTGATCCACCTCTACGCAGACGACACCATTCTGTATACTTCTGGCCCTTCCTTGGACACTGTGCTATCTAACCTCCAAACGAGCTTCAATGCCATACAACACTCCTTCCGTGGCCTCCAACTGCTCTTAAACGCTAGTAAAACCAAATGCATGCTTTTCAACCGGTCGCTGCCTGCACCCGCACGCCCGACTAGCATCACCACCCTGGATGGTTCCGACCTAGAATATGTGGACATCTATAAGTACCTAGGTGTCTGGCTAGACTGCAAACTCTCCTTCCAGACTCATATCAAACATCTCCAATCCAAAATCAAATCTAGAGTCGGCTTTCTATTTCGCAACAAAGCCTCCTTCACTCACGCCGCCAAACTTACCCTAGTAAAACTGACTATCCTATCGATCCTCGACTTCGGCGATGTCATCTACAAAATAGCTTCCAATACTCTACTCAGCAAACTGGATGCAGTTTATCACAGTGCCATCCGTTTTGTTACTAAAGCACCTTATACCACCCACCACTGCGACCTGTATGCTGTAGTCGGCTGGCCCTCGCTACATGTTCGTCGTCAGACCCACTGGCTCCAGGTCATCTACAAGGCTATGCTAGGTAAAGCGCCGCCTTATCTCAGTTCACTGGTCACGATGGCAACACCCACCCGTAGCACGCGCTCCAGCAGGTGTATCTCACTGATCATCCCTAAAGCCAAAACCTCATTTGGCCGCCTTTCCTTCCAGTTCTCTGCTGCCTGCGACTGGAACGAATTGCAAAAATCTCTGAAGTTGGAGACTTTTATCTCCCTCAACAACTTTAAACATCTGCTATCTGAGTAGCTAACCGATCGCTGCAGCTGTACATAGTCCATCGGTATATAGCCCACCCAATTTACCTACCTCATCCCCATACTGTTTTTATTTATTTACTTTTCTGCTCTTTTGCACACCAGTATCTCTACTTGCACATGATCATCTGATGATTTATCACCCCAGTGTTAATCTGCTAAATTGTAATTATTTGCTCCTATGGCCTATTTATTGCCTACCTCCTCATGCCTTTTGCACACATTGTATATAGATTCTCTTTTTTTTCTTTTTTTTCCTTATGTTATTGACTTGTTTATTGTTTACTCCATGTGTAACTCTGTGTTGTTGTCTGTTCACACTGCTATGCTTTATCTTGGCCAGGTCGCAGTTGCAAATGAGAACTTGTTCTCAACTAGCCTACCTGGTTAAATAAAGGTGAAATAAAAAATAAAATAAAAGTGTGTGTGTGAATCGTCCTCCATATTCCCCTCAGCTGAGAGAATCAGCAAAGAGCCAGGAAGGATGTGACACAGAGACACAGATCGAGAAACAAATTGGAGTAATCAAGGTGACAGGCAGTAACACATTCAATACCACCTTGAACACTCTTGAATGGATCTAGCAGAGCTAGTGTGTAATCATTAGTCCAACAGTTCCAAACGAGAGTTGCTTCCGTTAAAGAATGGTTTTTCAACAGAATCGGCGGAATGAATACACCTCTGATCACCACACCCACAGTTCACTTTCAAAGCAACCACATACAACCAGCATCATCACTTTGCTCGTTGTATAATTCCTTCTTGCATCTACGTGCTCTCTACTTATCACCTTTCCCTTCACTTGTGTACTTCAGTGCACAACACAACAGCTGTCTGTGACCAGGTGAAAAAACCTTTCCAAGCTAAACCTTCATATCATAACCACTACACACAGCCTACACAGTTGTCACCATATTAGCTAAAGTCATAGTCAACATAGCTACTAGAACCCGGTAAAATCATACAGTACAGTGTACAGCAAGCAGTTTATCATTAACACGGGCAGGCCCCGGTGGCAGTAAATGAATAAAACCGAAAGCTTACCTTGACTTGGAAGAGTTCCAGTGCTGTCTAACTTTAGCCAGCTAGCTAACATAAATATCATTCCTCTCTATTTGAGCCAGGTGTTTGAGTAGGCTAAATTATCTATCTGCATTCACTAGCTAAGTAAGTGAAAGTGAAAGTGAAAAAAATACAATGAAATATAGCTAGCTCACCCTCTCTCTCTCTCTCTGCTGCTTTTATTTATACATGTGTTCTCTGTTTGTCTGTTGCCAGTTCATCTTGCTGGTCAAGTCAACCATTTTTCTCAGCTCCTGCTGTCACGCCCTGACCTTAGTTTTCTATGTTTTATGCATTATTTTGGTCAGGTCAGGGTGTGACGAGGGTGGGTATGCTTGTTTGTCCTGTCTAGGTTTTTTTTGTATATCTAGGGGTGTTTTTTAGTCTAGGTTTATTATAGGTCTATGGTGGCCTGAATTGGTTCCCAATCAGAGACAGCTGTTTATCGTTGTCTCTGATTGGGGATCCTATTTAGGTTGCCATTTTTCCATTTTGGTTTTGTGGGTTATTGTCTATGTGTAGTTGCATCATAGCACTAGTTGTTTATAGCGTCACGTTTGTTTTGTTGTTTTGTTTGTTAGTTTGTTTAAGTGTTCTTGGTTTTATTAAAAGAAGAATGTAATCAAATCACGCTGCGCCTTGGTCTCATCGTTATGACGAATGTGACACCTGCTTTTCCCCAGTCTCTCTTTTTCTCGCCCTCCTGGTTTTGACCCTTGCCTGTCCGGACTCTGAGCCTGCCTGCCTGACCACTCTGCCTGCCCCTGACCCTTAGCCTTCCTGCCATCCTGTACCGTTGCCCCTACTCTGGATTACCGACCTCTGCCTGACCAAACCTGAGCCTGCCTGCCATCCTGTACCGTTGCCCCTACTCTGGATTACTGACCTCTGCCTGACCAAACCTGAGCCTGCCTGCCATCCTGTACCGTTTCCCCTACTCTGGATTACTAACGTCTGCCTGACCAAACCTGAGCCTGCCTGCCATCCTGTACCGTTGCCCCTACTCTGGATTACTGACCTCTGCCTGACCAAACCTGAGCCTGCCTGCCATCCTGTACCGTTGCCCCTACTTTGGATTACTGACCTCTGCCTGACCAAACCTGAGCCTGCCTGCCATCCTGTACCGTTGCCCCTACTCTGGATTACTGACCTCTGCCTGACCAAACCTGAGCCTGCCTGCCATCCTGTACCGTTGCCCCTACTCTGGATTACTGACCTCTGCCTGACCAAACCTGAGCCTGCCTGCCATCCTGTACCGTTGCCCCTACTTTGGATTACTGACCTCTGCCTGACCAAACCTGAGCCTGCCTGCCATCCTGTACCGTTGCCCCTACTTTGGATTACTGACCTCTGCCTGACCAAACCTGAGCCTGCCTGCCATCCTGTACCGTTGCCCCTACTCTGAGCCTGCCTGCCCCTGTTGCTGTAGTAAACATTGTTACTTCAACACAGTCTGCACTTGGGTCTTACCTGAAACATTTTAGTGAACAACATGTTCATGCTGCAAGAGCTCTGATAGGTTGGAAGACGTCCTCCGGAAGTTGTCATAATTACTGTGTATGTCTATGGAAGGGGGTGACAGCCATGAGCCTCCTATGTTTTATATTGAAGTCAATGTACCCAGAGCAGGATGGAAAATGTCTGTCCTCCGGCTACACCATGGTGCTACCCCAGAGAGTGCTGTTGAGGTTACTGTAAACCTTCATTGCAAAACAGTGTGTTTTCATCAGTTATATCTAAAAATGACCATATGCACTGATGGTTTAAAGCAAAACTACCTAAACTATTGCTTATGGTGAACCTGAACAATCAAAATGTAATCTAATGTAGCCTAAGGCCTGATCAGCGGGTATGTTATATAGCCAAATGACAGTATTGTCTCAGGCTTCTTTATTCCGCTAAAACAGAATTTTCAACAGCACATTTGATGAAAAAAACTACCAAATTACATTGGTTGTCATTCAGCTAATAAAGCCTAATACTGTGAAAGTCATTTTACAAACATCTGAATGCTGAACGTGACGCGCAGCCACGTTTGCAGTTTGACGAGGCTACTGATATAGGTACATGATATTGCCTGGGTTGTTCAGCATGCAAATTACTCGTTGGTCAATGACTGTTACATGCTTAGTTCGACACTGAAGGAGAGGACTCGTTGTCACAAAATATGAGGTGTTTTTGTGGAGGTTTGTAGGATGCATTTTTTGTACACAAAACACACATGTAGTGAGCAAAATAACCGTAACACGGGATGGCACAACTAGTGATAGCGTTGTGTGCAATGCATTTTCCTACGGTTTACTCATGTTAAAACTTCTTATGGCTGCAATCCCGCTACCGGGATCGATATGACAACAGCCAGTGATAGTGCAGGGCGCCAAATTCAAACAACAGAAATCTCATAATTAAAATTCCTCAGGCATTCATGTGTCTTATATCATTTTAAAGGTAATCTTGTTGTTAATCCCACCAAAGTGTCCGATTTCAAATATGCTTTGCAGCGAAAGCACTACAAACGATTATGTTAGGTCACCACAAAACCACAATAAGCACAGCCATTTTTCCAGCGAAAGATAGCTTTCACAAAAACCAGAAATAGAGATAAAATTAATCACTAACCTTTGATTATCTTCATTATCTTCATCATTACATGACACTCATGTAACACTTCATGTTACACAATACATGCATGTTTTGTTTGATAAAGTTCATATTTATATAAAAAAATCTGAGTTTACATTGGCGCGTTAGATTCACTAGTTGCAAAAACATCAAGTGATTTTGCATAGCCACATCGTTTCAACAGAAATACTCATCATAAATGTAGATGATAATACAAGTTATACACATGGAATTATAGATATACCTCTCCTTAATGCAACCGCTGTGTCAGATTTCAAAAAAACTTTACGGAAAAATTAACCATGCAATAATCTGAGACAGAGCTCAGAACAATAGCCAAATTAGCCGCCATGTTGGACTCAACAGAAACCAGAAAATACATGATAAATGTTTCCTTACCTTTGATGAACTTCATCAGAATGCAATCCTAGGAATCCCAGGTCCACAATAAATGCTTGATTTGTTCGTTCATGTCCGTTATTTATGTCCAATTAGCTACTTTCGAATTGTTTACCAAACGCCCTAACCAAAGTCTCAAAGCGCGTCCACTATAACGTGACGAAATGTCCAAAAGTTCCGTTACAGTCAGTAGAAACATGTCAAACGATGTACTGGATCAATCTTTAGAATGTTGTTAACATACATCTTGAATAACCTTCCAACCGGAGAATTACATCGACTTCAGTTGACCGATGGAACGCGCCAGTTCAATGCGTGGGCACCTCATGGAAGTGATTACTCATTCCTGTCTCCTTCGGCCCCCCTTCACATTAGAGTCATCAGACAAAGTTCTATTGACTGTTGACATCTAGTGGAAGCCGTAGGAAGTGAAAACCCATCCATATCTCTCTGTATTTTCAATGAGAGCTTGGTTGAAAATCTGGCACCCCCAGAAAATATCCAAACAGGAAGTGGAACTTCTCAGGTTTTTGCCTGCCATATGAGTTCTGTTATACTCACAGACATAATTCAAACAGTTTTAGAAACTTCAGAGTGTTTTCTATCCAATACTAATAATAATATGCATATATTAGCAACTATGACATAGGAGCAGGCCGTTTACTCTGGGCACCTCTGTGCACCTTTCATCCAAGCTACTCAATACTGCCCCTTCAGCCATAAGAAGTTAACATTTCATTTAATAATCACTTCATTCTCATGGTCATCCTTAACGAAGAGTTACAACATAAATCTAGCTGCAGTTTTACAATATGTGCTGTTGTGTGTCAGCAGAATGAGCCCCAGATGGGTAATAGAGTGCCATTTGAAACTAGTCCACAGAGACAGTGTTCTAAATGCCACCCTATTCCCTATATAGTACACTACTTTTGACCAGGGC
>NW_024061455.1:37500-60000 GCF_016432855.1 Salvelinus namaycush
CACACCGCTTGCAACTACTTCCTTGTGTCCCTATTGATCCTACCCTAACAAATACTATGTTTTTAGTCTGTGAAATCGTTTCACTGAAATCCTCTTAATGTTATTGGTAGTAAACAGACATTAGGCATATAAATGTCCGTTTAACCTTTCACCTATCCCAATATCTGTGGAAGGCACACGTCCACAAAGACAGTCACCCCTGCTTTTGCCTGTTGTCAGCAGCACAACTCTGATCAAACTGACTTCTCTCCCAGCAGCACAACTCTGATCAAACTGACTTCTCTCTCAGCAGCACAACTCTGATCAAACTGACTTCTCTCTCAGCAGCACAACTCTGATCAAACTGACTTCTCTCTCAGCAGCACAACTCTGATCAAACTGACTTCTCTCTCAGCAGCACAACTCTGATCAAATTGACTTCTCTCTCAGCAGCACAACTCTGATCAAACTGACTTCTCTCTCAGCAGCACAACTCTGATCAAACTGACTTCTCTCTCAGCAGCACAACTCTGATCAAACTGACTTCTCTCTCAGCAGCACAACTCTGATCAAACTGACTTCTCTCTCAGCAGCACAACTCTGATCAAACTGACTTCTCTCTCAGCAGCACAACTCTGATCAAACTGACTTCTCTCTCAGCAGCACAACTCTGATCAAACTGACTTCTCTCCCAGCAGGATAACTCCTCTCTTTCTCTCATTTAGGGCTTTGCATACATTAAGACAGCCAGCAAACACACTCCATCTCTTAGTTATGTGGAGAAAAGGAATCCTGGCTTTGGCCCTGTCCTCTGAAATCCATGTGGTGGTTTGTGAAAGGAAAACAATTCCCTGAGGATTTAGACTAAAATAACTGTTTATTCTGCTCTGCACACACACACACACACACACACACACACACACACACACACACACACACACACACACACACACACACACACACACACACACACACACACACACACACACACACACACACACACACACACACACACACACACACAGTAATTACGCTCCCCTTTGGTCTGGCAAACTAGGAAATAACTTGTCTTTTCCAGCAGCAGCAGAGTCAATGCTGACAGAAGTGTGCCACAGGGCTTTAATATATCCACTGTGGAGAGAATACCAGGCTAGTAGAAAACTGGGCTTTGGCTGTGTGTGTGTGTGTGTGTGTGTGTGTGTGTGTGTGTGTGTGTGTGTGTGTGTGTGTGTGTGTGTGTGTGTGTGCGTGCCTGCGTGCGTGCGTGCGTGCGTTTAGATGTGTTTAACTCACTACCGGATGTAGTATGTCTCTACCTCTAAACTAAGGGTTTTACTCTCTCTACAGTGTGTGTTAGAGTGTGTATGTTCTATTTTAGAGCAGACTAATAGAGTGTGTTATAGTGCATGTCTCAGTACAGACTACTGTCCCATCTATAGCCTGAACTAATAACACCCTGCTCTATGCTCCTGGGAGGACCACCAGACTGAACTAATAACACCCTGCTCTATGCTCCTGGGAGGACCACCAGACTGAACTAATAACACCCTGCTCTATGCTCCTGGGAGGACCACCAGACTGAACTAATAACACCCTGCTCTATGCTCCTGGGAGGACCACTAGACTGAACTAATAACACCCTGCTCTAAGCTCCTGGGAGGACCACTAGACTGAACTAATAACACCCTGCTCTAAGCTCCTGGGAGGACCACTAGACTGAACTAATGACTTCCTGCTCTAAGCTCCTGGGAGGACCACCAGACTGAACTAATAACACCCTGCTCTATGCTCCTGGGAGGACCACCAGACTGAACTAATAACACCCTGCTCTATGCTCCTGGGAGGACCACTAGACTGAACTAATAACACCCTGCTCTAAGCTCCTGGGAGGACCACCAGACTGAACTAATAACTTCCTGCTCTAAGCTCCTGGGAGGACCACCAGACTGAACTAATAACACCCTGCTCTATGCTCCTGGGAGGACCACCAGACTGAACTAATAACACCCTGCTCTATGCTCCTGGGAGGACCACTAGACTGAACTAATAACACCCTGCTCTATGCTCCTGGGAGGACCACCAGACTGAACTAATAACACCCTGCTCTATGCTCCTGGGAGGACCACCAGACTGAACTAATAACACCCTGCTCTATGCTCCTGGGAGGACCACCAGACTGAACTAATAACACCCTGCTCTATGCTCCTGGGAGGACCACCAGACTGAAAGGTAGATTGTGACACCTTTCTCAGGTCCACTCCTAAATTAAAAACATTATACAAGCAGAACCAACTCCCACAGGTCACATACTGCTGTGATGTTTGTGTGTGTATACTCTGAGCCTCATTACTACATAGCACCCTGCTGACAAAATAACCCCATTTCAAACTCTATTCGGAGCGCCATCCCATATGTAGGATTCACCTTCCCTAAAACAATCACAATCATCCTCATAAAACCTCAGATTCGGCAGCATGCAAAACCGTTATGCAAATATGCCGTCATGCAAAACCAACCTAACCAAACATCTTCTGCTGATTTGTTTGTTTTTGTTTGTCTCTGCCTCATTCTCTCTCAATCAGCTCTGGCTTTCATTTGATTTCATTTTCCCTGAGTCATTCTAGAAACGTTTGTTTGGTCATTATAGAAGTGTATGTTCTAGACTGGGTCATTGTAGAAATGTGTGTTCTAGGGAGAGTGAATGATCAGCCCTCTGCTCTCAGTGTCTCAGGCCTCCTGCTTAACACATGACTGATGGTTCAATCTGGCACTTATTTTATATTATATTGTCATCTTCAAGAATAAAGTAGGTTTTTACTTATTAAGCTTGAGTTACTTAATTCAGCTTCTTTACTTGAATGCACTTACTGTAAGTGGTTGTCGAAAAGAATGTCTGCTAAAGGACTGAAATAAAACATGGAGTAAAGGGGGGTAGCTAACGTCATATGACACCATCCTAATGATAGAACTGGCAGGCAGAAGGGAGTGGAGAGTGGAGAGGGAATGGAGAGGAGACAGAGAGAGAGTGTATGGATGTAGGGATGAGAAAGAGGACTGGGTGGGGTCCAAATTAGATGATGTCCAGGGTTTCCCACTGGCTTGGAGAGGCAGGATGTTGCATTAGAATAGTCTGGAGTAGCCTCATCCTCTGTCCTGGTCTCCTGTCCTCCACTTACTGATGGTTGACAGCGTGTGTGGCGGATGGGGCTAATTCAACATCCTGCCTGCCTCTCCAAGCCAGTTGGAAACCCTGGACATCGTCTCCTTTGGACTCCACCCAGCCCTCTTTCTTTCACACATGCGCATGTGTGTGTCTGTCCGCGAATGTGTGTGTGTGAGTGTGCGTGTCTGTACGCGAATGTGTGTGAGTGTGTGTGTCTGTGCGCGAGTGTGTGTGTGTCTGTGCGCGAGTGTGTGTGTGTCTGTGTGTGTGTGTATGAGTGTATCTACCTGTATGTGGCTGTCTGTCTGAGAGGCCCCAGAGGGAGATAGGATAACAGGTGGGACCGCTGCCATAGATCAGGGTCACACAGCACAATGCTTTACTCTCCTTTGATGCTGATACCATCATCATCCCTGTGTGTGTGTGTGTGTGTGTGTGTTCAGCCCTGTTCCCTATTTCACCGCTCAGCAGCTTTAGATCAGTTCCTCAGCCTGTGTCTCCCTCCTGCCCCCAGATCCAATAACAGCGACAGTGAGACAATTACCTGCTTTAATGACCACCCTCATCACACACACACACACACACACACACACACACACACACACACACACACACACACACACACACACACACACACACACACACACACACACACACACACACACACACACACACACACACACACACACACACAGGAGATGAAAGGGAGAGAGGAACGTTTGTGTGTGTGTGTGTGTGTGTGTGTGTGTGTGTGTGTGTGTGTGTGTGTGTGTGTGTGTGTGTGGGGGGGGGGGGTTAGAGTGTAATAAAGGAACAAAAAAATGATATGTATACACACACACATATGTACAGTTGAAGTCGGAAATTTACATACACTTAGTTTGGAGTCATTAAAACTCGTTTTTCAACCACTCCACAAATTTCTTGTTAACAAACTATAGTTTTGGCAAGTCGGTTAGGACATCTACTTTGTGCATGACACAAGTCATTTTTCCAACAATTGTTTACAGACAGATTATTTCACTTATAATTCACTGTATCACAATTCCAGTGGGTCAGAAGTTTACAACCACTAAGTTGACAATGCCTTTAAACAGAATTTTCTTGTAAAATTCCAGAAAATTAAGTCATGGCTTTAGAAGCTTCTGATAGGCTAATTGACATAATTTTAGTCAATTGGAGGTGTACCTGTGGATGTATTTCAAGGCCTACCTTCAAACTCAGTGCCTCTTCGCTTGACATCATGGGAAAATCAAAAGAAATTAGCCAAGACCTCAGAAAAAAAATTGTGGACCTCCACAAGTCTGGTTCATCCTTGGGAACAATTTCCAAAGGCCTGAAGGTACCACTTTCATCTCTACAAACAATATTGCGCAAGTATAAACACCATGGGACCACGCAGCCATCATTCCGCTCAGGAAGGAGACGCATTCTGTCTCCTAGAGATGAACGTACTTTGTTGCGAGAAGTGCAAATCAATCCCAGAACAACAGCAAAGGACCTTGTGAAGATGCTGGAGGAAACAGGTACAAAAGTATCTATATCCACAGTAAAACGAGTCCTATATCGACATAACCTGAAAGGCCACTCAGCAAGGAAGAAGCCACTGCTCCAAAACCGCCATCAAAAAGCCAGACTACGGTTTGCAACTGCACATGAGGACAAAGATCATACTTTTTGGAGTAATGTCTTCTGGTCTGATGAAACAAAAATAGAACTGTTTGGCCTTAATGACCATCGTTATGTATGAAGGAAAAAGGGGGAAGCTTGCAAGCCGAAGAACACCATCCCAACCGTGAAGCACATGGGTGACAGCATCATGTTGTGGGGGTGCTTTGCTGCAGGAGGGACTGGTGCACTTCACAAAATAGATGGCTTCATGAGGATGGAAAATTATGTGGATATATTGAAGCAACATCTCAAGACATCAATCAGGAAGTTAAAGCTTGGTCGAAAATGGGTCTTCCAAATGGACAATGACCCCAAGCAAAATTCCAAAGTTGTGGCAACATGGCTTCTGGACAACAATAAGGTATCGGAGTGGCCATCATAAAGCTCTGACCTCAATCCTATAGACAATTTGTGGGCAGAACTGAAAAGGTGTGTATGAGCAAGGAGGCCTACAAACCTGACTCAGTTACACCAGCTCTGTCAGGAGGAATGGGCCAAAATTCACCCAACTTACTGTGGGAAGCTTGTGGAAGGCTACCCAAAACGTTTGACCCAAGTTAAGCAATTTAATGGCAATGCTACCAAATACTAATTGAGTGTATGTAAACTTCTGACCCACTGGGAATGTGATGAAAGAAATAAAAGCTGAAATAATTCATTCTCTCTACTATTATTCTGACATTTCATATTCTTAAAAAATAAAGTGGTGATCCGAACTGACCTAAGACAGGGAATTTTTATTAGGATTAAATGTCAGGAGTTGTGAAAAACTGAGTTTAAATGTATTTGGCCAAGGTGTATGTAAACTTCTGACTTCAACTGTATTTATATGTATGTATTTATATATTTATTGTGCCCTATTTATGTTCCAAATAGATTGTTATACACTTGCAGAGCATGGCCCCTGGCTTGTCACCAATTCCTGAAAGACACTAAACATTCACTGCAATAATCTAGATGTGGTGTTCCTAATAATGATTTGTCAGTGTTGTTGTGACGTGTGTTGTTGTGACGTGTGTTGTTGTGGATCAGATGGTGGAGTGTGTTTCTGTCTCTGTTCAGTTACCATGACGATGCTCATTAATGATAGATAGCTTAAAGAAGCAAACGTCATCCTTCTTGTGTTCTCTCTTTCTCTCTATTCTCTTTCCCTTACACCATTCTTTAAAAAATAAATATTTTAGAATTTTTTTAGTGGGTAGATCAGCCTTAATATTGCAGATAGATTGTAGCTTCCATCAATGTAAGTTAGTTGTCTGCATCACTTCCAATCCCCAAAATATATTTTTTGCAAATATATATATTTAGTGTCTATTTCCATGTGTTTGTCATTGCATAACTGCATTTAAAAGGATCTAACTCCATGTCCATGACACCATAAAGTCTTGGGTCAAGCGGAACCACTAGTGAGTGTTATCTTCCTCTCCTCTGTCAGACTGGGCCGTAGTACAACTCACAGTATGATGTCATAGAGCCTAAGGTAAGAACTGGAGACCTATAACATGTCTTTCTGCTCACATTAGACATCATTAGATCCCCTTACCTTTACTGAACCCACAGCAGAAATGCACACACACACACACACACACACACACACACACACACACACACGCACACACACACACACGCACGCACACACACACACGCGCACACACACACACACACACACACACACACACACACACACACACACACACACACACACACACACACACACACACACACACACACGCGCGCGCACGCGCACGCCCACACGCACACGCACACACACACACACCGTCATTATGTAACATCGTTAGTTGTCGTTAGATGTCTTTCCTTACCTCTACTGAAGAACAGCAGGTAGCTGTTCATTTCATGTTCTGATGGCCAGGTGTAACCATGACATACACACAGAATCCTAGAGAGAGGAAGAAAAAGAGAAAGGGAGAGGGGGAGGGAGAGCGATAGAGAGAGCGAGAGAGCGAGAGTGAGAGCGAGAGTGAGAGAGAAAGAGATAGAGAGAGCGTGAGAGAGAGAGAGAGCGCAAGAGAGAGATAGCGAGAGAGAGGAGAGAAATGTGAGAGAGTGAGAGAGAGAGCGCGAGAGAGATAGAGAGAGAGAGATAGAGAGAGGAAGAAAGACAGAGAATGTTACTGTCAGGAACTCAGTCAGTCATTCTGAAGGAATATGTCTAACCATAATTACATGTGATGCTTCTAATTATAAAAGCTCATGAAGTCATAGATTATATTTCTCCCATCTCTCCCTTTCCTCACCCCTCCTCACCCCTCTCCATCCCCCTCTTAAAGTCTCTCAACCCTCCCTCTGATATGAAAAGAGGCTGTCCGTCAGTGTTGAGAGGACCCAAGCCTCCTTCCAACTCTTTATCATTCCCTGAGTTTCTCTCCCTCCGTCTCTCCAGACTAATCTAAAGCAGCACGTCAGCCATTTTAATCTGTGTCTGTTATATGAAGAGTGTCCCATCTGGGCTGCCGTATACTTGAAGATTAATGAACCCAATTTGCAGTAGTGACCTTTTGGCTGCTAAAGTGCTGCGGCTGTAAGCCTCTTAATGCGCCTTTAGAAATGTTGTTCCAGCCCCTTCAGATAAGAGGAGGAGAACCCCATCACTACTGCTGTGAATATGGATGAAAGGAGTTCTAAGTGGCTCCATCTGAAGAGAAGTTTCAATGGGAAAGTAGAGCAGTCATCAGATTCAGTGTATCTTGACCAGTCAGTTTACAGTCATCGTCAATGTTCACATGTGTGTTGGGTAACGGAGAACTGAAGACTTGACTTTAGCTCAGCAGGCTAACACAGTCCTGTGGAATGCAGATGGCAAGGTTCAAACTCAGCTGGTCACATCAGCACCTTCTCTCTGTGTCCCTGAGGGCAGTTAAATGTGTGTTCTGTAAGGCTGTGATTGGGTGTGTTTGCGTTAATAGTGGTAGAATGTCTCCTCAACCTGAGTACTCAGATGGTGTTAATAGTGGTACAATGTCTCCTCAACCTGAGTACTCAGATGGTGTTAATAGTGGTAGAATGTCTCCTCAACCTGAGTACTCAGATGGTGTTAATAGTGGTACAATGTCTCCTCAACCTGAGTACTCAGATGGTGTTAATAGTGGTACAATGTCTCCTCAACCTGAGTACTCAGATGGTGTTAATAGTGGTACAATGTCTCCTCAACCTGAGTACTCAGATGGTGTTAATAGTGGTACAATGTCTCCTCAACCTGAGTACCCAGATGGTGTTAATAGTGGTACAATGTCTCCTCAACCTGAGCACTCAGATGGTGTTAATAGTGGTACAATGTCTCCTCAACCTGAGCACTCAGATGGTGTTAATAGTGGTACAATGTCTCCTCAACCTGAGTACTCAGATGGTGTTAATAGTGGTACAATGTCTCCTCAACCTGAGCACTCAGATGGTGTTAATAGTGGTACAATGTCTCCTCAACCTGAGCACTCAGATGGTGTTAATAGTGGTACAATGTCTCCTCAACCTGAGTACTCAGATGGTGTTAATAGTGGTACAATGTCTCCTCAACCTGAGTACTCAGATGGTGTTAATAGTGGTACAATGTCTCCTCAACCTGAGTACTCAGATGGTGTTAATAGTGGTACAATGTCTCCTCAACCTGAGCACTCAGATGGTGTTAATAGTGGTACAATGTCTCCTCAACCTGAGCACTCAGATGGTGTTAATAGTGGTACAATGTCTCCTCAACCTGAGTACTCAGATGGTGTTAATAGTGGTACAATGTCTCCTCAACCTGAGCACTCAGATGGTGTTAATAGTGGTACAATGTCTCCTCAACCTGAGTCGTAGGATTTCATTTGATAAATCTATACAGCTTCTGAAACATGGTTTTTAATTAAAGCCCTCATTCACCACGGTGATGCGTCATGTTTTCCGATTCAAACACAGACAGGTATAATTCAACAACACTTTCTATCCCTCAGTGAAACAACTGCTTTCTATCCCTCAGTGAAACAACTGCTTTCTATCCCTCAGTGAAGCAACTGCTTTCTATCCCTCAGTGAAACAACTGCTTTCTATCCCTCAGTGAAACAACTGCTTTCTATCCCTCAGTGAAACAACTGCTTTCTATCCCTCAGTGAAGCAACTGCTTTCTATCCCTCAGTGAAACAACTGCTTTCTATCCCTCAGTGAAACAACTGCTTTCTATCCCTCAGTGAAACAACTGCTTTCTATCCCTCAGTGAAGCAACTGCTTTCTATCCCTCAGTGAAGCAACTGCTTTCTATCCCTCAGTGAAACAACTGCTTTCTATCCATCAGTGAAACAACTGCTTTCTATCCCTCAGTGAAGCAACTGCTTTCTATCCCTCAGTGAAACAACTGCTTTCTATCCCTCAGTGAAACAACTGCTTTCTATCCCTCAGTGAAGCAACTGCTTTCTATCCCTCAGTGAAGCAACTGCTTTCTATCCCTCAGTGAAGCAACTGCTTTCTATCCCTCAGTGAAACAACTGCTTTCTATCCCTCAGTGAAGCAACTGCTTTCTATCCCTCTTGACTGCTTGTTCTCTCTTCTCTCTGCTCCGCTAAACGATGTAGAATACTGGCCTGTTGGAAACTACAACCACATCTGATGTATCTACAGAGAAACTACACATGGAGCTCACAAACAAAAATAAGGAATTCAAATAATGCTCTGTGGTGATTGGTTCATGTGTCGGTCAATTAGTTGTTGTTTAATAAAAAAAATTAAAAAATGGATAATTAACCGAAATGTCAGTTAATCGTTCAGCACTACTGCTGGGGTTTTACAGATTGTCCAGTCTAGTGTGTGAGGTTGTATAGAGGCATCAGTTTAACATGACAGGGACAGGCTGTTGAACAGACGATCGTTGGCTGACACACACACACACACACACACACACACACACACACACACACACACACACACACACACACACACACACACACACACACACACACACACACACACACACACACACACACACACACACACACAGAGACCCCACCCCATTCACAGCATGTTCTGGGCTATAATGCTGTCTCATAGCAACCAGAGAGCAGGACAAAGCGTGGAGGGATATTTATGTGTGTGGTCAGTCCGGTCAAAGCACGGTGAGACGACCATGATTCAACTTGGACTCTGGGAAAACCACAAAGACAGACTCTCCTCAATTGTTGTGATATAACGTTAGATAAAACCAGTTTATTCTCCAATGTTTCTTTCCTTTAACTCTTTCTCCTTCTTTCTGTCACCTTTTTCTCTCTCTCACACACAGAGAAGCTGACAGGACAGGACAGGACAGGACAAATAGATATTATCATACAGAGATATGACTGAGAATTGCATTGGGGATGGGTAAAGGGGGGATGGAGAGAGAGAAACAAAGAGAAAGGGGATACAGACAAAGAAGATGGACAAAAAGAGACAAAGAGAGAGAGAGATTGACAGAGAGAGCGAGAGAGAGAGAGAGACAGTGAGAGAGACAGTGAGAGAGCGAGTTGGAGAGAGACAGAGCGAGAGAGGGGGGTTTGAACAAGAGAGACGAGATAAATAAATAGAGAGAGCGAGACAGAGAGAGAAACAGAGATAGAGAGAGAGGCAGAGAGAGAAACAGAGATAGAGAGCGAGAGAGAAACAGAGATAGAGAGAGAGGCAGAGAGAGAAACAGAGATAGAGAGCGAGAGAGAGAGAGAGAGAGAGAGATGGGAGAGTCGATAGAAGAAAAGAGTCTTGTGAGGCGGTTTACTCCAGTCGGTGGGGTCTCCCTCTCTCCTCTCGCCCTCTATCCTCTGTTTGCTCACCGCTACATTTCAGTGACAATTTCACAGCTCTCCTTTCATTGGCCGATGAAAAGGGACAGATTCCTTCCTGGTTAGTCACCCTCCAAACGGCATCCTGGGAAAATCCAAACCATTGGCATGGTGAGGCGGGTATACCTCTGGGCGGGCATGAGGCCCTGGGTAAACAGTAGACCGGTGTAATGCTGTGAAATCAGTGTGAGGGTCAGAGTCTCACCGGAGGATTAACCAGAACCCTTCATTTATTCCTTTCACTGGGTCATACTGGTGCTGCTCTCACTGTTTACTGTCTGTAAGGCTGGAGGCTGTGTGTGTGTTTGTGTGTGTGTGTGTCTGCATGTGTGCACGCCAGCATGAATGTGTGTGGGTGTGTGTGTGTATAGATTGTCTGAACAGCATTGTCCTCCATAGGCTGCTTGACCGTGCCAGATGTCTCTGGTATAAAACCCTCTTCTGCCTATTCAGACAAGTGGCCCACAGGGCAGGGTGGCACACCGCCATATATACCCAACACACAGAGAGATAAAGTATGGGAGAGAGAGAAAAGACAAGGGTGGGGTAGAGTGAGGGTGGGGAAGAGAGAAAGAGAGAGACAGAAAAGAGGGCTGGAGGCAGAGACAGCAAGGAAGAGGGAGGAAGAAAGAGAGGCAGAGAGAGAAAGCAAGGAAGCAAATCAAATCAAATCAGATTTTATTGGTCCAGTGGTGGGCCGTCAGGGCCTGCAAGGCCTTCTTCTCTGCCTAAACATCATCAGAATATAATTTTTTTTAAAATATATTTTCCCACAAATATGTATTAAATTATTCCCCAGAGTAAGAGTTATACTCTTCATTTCATAGCTTTCCTCTTGGTTGCACTGCTTCCAGCCCCAGGTTGAGATTTTGAGGGCTGGTCTTTATGTTAGATCTTTTATCCAATCATATTCAGCCATCATGTGTTGCCAGGGGTCTAAAATCTGCCCTCAGGCCTTCAGAATCAACAGTGCGGGCGCTTGTAGCTTATAGTGAATGGAAATGAAAATTTAGTGTCAACCAATCAGCTTTAGAGTTGGCTATTGTACGCCTTCTGGCTGGCTCCAGTGTTACACAGGAGCCAGCTAGCAGGCGTAGTGCGTGCACGTCTTTTGATTGGATTACCAATATTGAGAGGCAGGTCCTATGGAGATCTAGGAAACTGAATTTGATAAACGAATTAATTCGCGTACTACTAAGCTGTTTTTTCAACCCACAATGGCGGAAGGAGGAGAAGATATCGATTTGGTCGAGGATATAATTATAACGCCATTCTCAAGACGAACTTTTCAAGAAAAGTTAGACATTGTAAGGAGAGGTCGCCCGACGCCACAAAGCCTGTCACAGGCGGGAAAGTGCTTCGTTCGCTCGCCACTTTCAAAGTTTCAACTACGAGCGCTGTCAATGGCTCACAGGCTCCTTGGCTCCGAGAAGCACTGCAAACTGTACTGCTGGGAATGCCTATTATTTGCAAGTGATCGATTTGGTGTTTGGAGCCACACTGGCTTTGCAAACTTGAGTTGTCTAACCAAGGCAGCAACGAGACACCAAAGTACGGCTGGGCACTAACAAGCAATGTTGCTTTTGAAAACTTTTGGGGACACCGGAGTGGATCTACAGCTCAAAGAACAAACGCGCAGGGCAACGGAGCTGCACAATGAAAAGGTGAAGGGAAATATTGAAAAGACTCATTGATTGTGTCATGTTTTTGGGTAAACACTGTTTACCCAAAAATGTCAATTTGTCAATTTCAAGGTGACGCAACGCCTGGTTATACTGCGTTTCTGTCTAAATGTATAGTTTCTAGAGCCATGGCATCATAATGAGGTGGATTAATTCGGGTGGGACTGTGTAGTACCTCACTGAAGGCCCAGGCCCCAGGCCCACGGCACGCCACTGTATTGGTCACATACACATGGTTAGCAGAAGTTAATGTGAGTGTAGCGAAATGCTTGTGCTTCTAGTTCCGACAGTGCAGCAATATCTAACAAGTAATCTAACAAACTCACAATGACTACCTTATACACACAAATGTAAAGGGATGAATAAGAATATGTACATATAAATATATGGATGAGCGATGGCCGTGCGGCATAGGCAAGATGCAGTAGATGGTATAGAGCAGTATATACATATGAGATGAGTAATGTAGGATATTTAAACATTATTAAAACTTCTTCTGGCTGCAAGCCCGACGTCGGTACACTTATGACAACAGCCAGCTCAAGTGCAGGGCGCGAAATTCAAAATATATATATTTTTTAAATATTTAACTTTCACACATTAACAAGTCCAATACAGCATATGAAAGGTACACATCTTGTGAATCCAGCCAACATGTCCGATTTTTAAAATGTTTTACAGGGAAGACACAATATGTAAATCTATTAGCTAACCACGTTAGCAAAAGACACCACTTTTTTTACTCCATCAGTTTTTTACTCCATCAGTAGCTATCACAAATTCGACCAAATAAAGATATAAATAGCCACTAACCAAGAAACAACTTCATCAGATGACAGTCTGATAACATATTTATTGTATAGCATATGTTTTGTTAGAAAAATGTGCATATTTCAGGTATAAATCATAGTTTACATTGCAGCTACAGTCAGAAATTGCACCGAAAGCAGCCATAATAATTACAGGCACCAACGTCAAATACCTAATTACTCATCATAAAACATTTCTGAAAAATACATAGTGTACAGCAAATGAAAGACAGAAATTGTCACGTTCCTGACCTGTTTTCTGTTATTGTTGTGCTGCAGAATGAGGACCCAAAAGCGACGTAATAGTAACAGAGTCTTTATTCCAGAATAAAACAAATAATGATTCTCCTGGATACTATCCTCTCGTCAACAGAGAGGAACGACTGGAGACGCGACCACAGACTGCAGGTCGCTTCAGGAAGGCACTGGCCGTAGCTGACATTGACACCTGCTCACACGCAGCATCTGAAGAAGGCAAAGAACACGACAGGGCGGAACAAGGACACAGGAACAGCAAACGTCAAACAAGAATCCGACAAGGACAGAAGCGGAAAACAGAGGGAGAAATAGGGACTCTAATCAGAGGGCAAAATAGGGGACAGGTGTGAAAGAGTAAATGAGGTCGTTAGGAGAATGAGAAACAGCTGGGAGCAGGAACGGAACGATAGAGAGAGAGAAAGAGGGAAAGAACCTAATAAGACCAGCAGAGGGAAGCACAGGGACAAGACATGATGAAAGACAAAACATGACAGTACCCCCCCACTCACCGAGCGCCTCCTGGCGCACTCGAGGAGGAACCCTGGCGGCAACGAAGGAAATCATTAATCAACGAACGGTCCAGCACGTCCCGAGATGGAACCCAACTCCTCTCCTCAGGACCGTAACCCTCCCAATCCACTAAGTACTGGTGACCACGTCCCCGAGAACGCATGTCCATGATCTTCCGTACCCTGTAAATAGGAGCGCCCTCGACAAGGACGGGGGGGGGGGGAGGGAAGACGAATGGGGGCGCGAAGAAAAGGCTTGACACAAGAGACATGGAAGACAGGGTGGACGCGACGAAGATGTCGCGGAAGAAGCAGTCGCACAGCGACAGGATTGACGACCTGAGAGACACGGAACGGACCAATGAACCGCGGAGTCAACTTGCGAGAAGCTGTCGTAAGGGGAAGGTTACGAGTGGAAAGCCACACTCTCTGACCGCGACAATACCTAGGACTCTTAATCCTACGTTTATTGGCGGCTCTCACAGTCTGCGCCCTGTAACGGCAAAGTGCAGACCTGACCCTCCTCCAGGTGCGCTCACAACGTTGGACAAAAGCCTGAGCGGAGGGAACGCTGGACTCGGCGAGCTGGGACGAGAACAGAGGAGGCTGGTACCCAAGACTACTCTGAAACGGAGATAGCCCGGTAGCAGACGAAGGAAGCGAGTTGTGAGCGTACTCAGCCCAGGGGAGCTGTTCTGCCCAAGACGCAGGGTTTCGAAACGAAAGGCTGCGTAATATGCGACCAATCGACTGATTGGCCCTTTCTGCTTGACCGTTAGACTGGGGATGAAACCCGGAAGAGAGACTGACGGAAGCACCAATCAAACGACAGAACTCCCTCCAAAACTGTGACGTGAATTGCGGACCTCTGTCTGAAACGGCGTCTAACGGGAGGCCATGAATTCTGAACACATTCTCAATGATGATTTGTGCCGTCTCCTTAGCGGAAGGAAGCTTAGCGAGGGGAATGAAATGTGCCGCCTTAGAGAACCTATCGATAACCGTAAGAATCACAGTCTTCCCCGCAGACGAAGGCAGACCGGTAATAAAGTCTAAGGCGATGTGAGACCATGGTCGAGAAGGAATGGGAAGCGGTCTGAGACGACCGGCAGGAGGAGAGTTACCTGACTTAGTCTGCGCGCAGTCCGAGCAAGCAGCCACGAAACGGCGCGTGTCCCGCTCCTGAGTAGGCCACCAAAACCGCTGGCGAATAGAAGCAAGCGTACCCCGAACGCCGGGGTGGCCAGCTAACTTGGCAGAGTGAGCCCACTGAAGAACAGCCAGACGAGTAGAGACAGGAACGAACAGAAGGTTACTAGGACAAGCGCGCGGCGACGCAGTGTGAGTGAGTGCTTGCTTTACCTGTCTCTCAATTCCCCAGACAGTCAACCCGACAACACGCCCCTCAGGGAGAATCCCCTCGGGGTCGGTAGAAGCCACAGAAGAACTAAAGAGACGGGATAAGGCATCAGGCTTGGTGTTCTTATTTCCCGGACGATAGGAAATCACGAACTCGAAACGAGCGAAAAACAACGCCCAACGAGCCTGACGTGCATTAAGTCGTTTGGCAGAACGGATGTACTCAAGGTTCTTATGGTCAGTCCAAACGACAAAAGGAACGGTCGCCCCCTCCAACCACTGTCGCCATTCGCCTATGGCTAAGCGGATGGCGAGCAGTTCGCGGTTACCCACATCATAGTTGCGTTCCGATGGCGACAGGCGATGAGAAAAGTAAGCGCAAGGATGGACCTTATCATCAGACTGGGAGCGCTGAGACAGAATGGCTCCCACGCCCACCTCTGAAGCGTCAACCTCGACAATGAATTGTTTAGTGACGTCAGGAGTAACAAGGATAGGGGCGGATGTAAAACGCTTCTTGAGGAGATCAAAAGCTCCCTGGGCGGAACCGGACCACTTAAAGCAAGTCTTGACAGAAGTCAGAGCTGTGAGAGGGGCAGCCACTTGACCGAAATTACGAATGAAACGCCGATAGAAATTAGCGAAACCGAGAAAGCGCTGCAACTCGACACGTGACTTAGGAACGGGCCAATCGCTGACAGCCTGGACCTTAGCGGGATCCATCTGAATGCCTTCAGCGGAAATAACAGAACCGAGAAATGTGACAGAGGAGACATGAAAGGCGCACTTCTCAGCCTTCACGTAGAGACAATTCTCTAAAAGGCGCTGGAGTACACGTCGAACGTGCTGAACATGAATCTCGAGTGACGGTGAAAAAATCAGGATATCGTCAAGGTAAACGAAAACAAAAATGTTCAGCATGTCTCTCAGTACATCATTAACTAATGCCTGAAAGACAGCTGGAGCATTAGCGAGACCGAACGGCAGAACCCGGTATTCAAAATGCCCTAACGGAGTGTTAAACGCCGTTTTCCACTCGTCCCCCTCTCTGATGCGTACGAGATGGTAAGCGTTACGAAGGTCCAACTTAGTAAAGAACCTGGCTCCCTGCAAAATCTCGAAGGCTGACGACATAAGGGGAAGCGGATAACGATTCTTAACCGTTATGTCATTCAGCCCTCGATAATCCACGCAGGGGCGCAGAGTACCGTCCTTCTTCTTAACAAAGAAAAATCCCGCTCCGGCGGGAGAGGAAGAAGGCACCACGGTACCGGCGTTGAGAGAAACAGACAGATAATCCTCGAGAGCCTTACGTTCGGGAGCCGACAGAGAGTATAGTCTACCCCGAGGGGGAGTGGTCCCCGGAAGGAGATCAATACAACAATCATACGACCGGTGAGGAGGAAGGGAGCTGGCTCTGGACCGACTGAAGACCGTGCGCAGATCATGATATTCCTCCGGCACTCCTGTCAAATCACCAGGTTCCTCCTGAGTAGAGGGGACAGAAGACACAGGAGGGATAGCAGACATTAAACACTTCACATGACAAGAAACGTTCCAGGATAGGATAGAATTACTAGACCAATCAATAGAAGGATTATGACATACTAGCCAGGGATGACCCAAAACAACAGGTGTAAAAGGTGAACGAAAAATCAAAAAGGAAATGGTCTCACTGTGGTTACCAGATACTGTGAGGGTTAAAGGTAGTGTCTCACATCTGATACTGGGGAGAAGACTACCATCTAAGGCGAACATGGGCGTGGGCTTCCCTAACTGTCTGAGAGGAATGTCATGTTTCCGAGCCCATGCTTCGTCCATAAAACAACCCTCAGCCCCAGAGTCTATCAAGGCACTGCAGGAAGCAGCTGAACCGGTCCAGCGTAGATGGACCGACAAGGTAGTACAGGATCTTGATGGAGAGACAGGAGTAGTAGCGCTCACCAGTAGCCCTCCGCTTACTGATGAGCTCTGGCTTTTACTGGACATGACATGACAAAATGTCCCGCAGAACCGCAATAGAGGCAAAGGCGGTTGGTGATTCTCCGTTCCCTCTCCTTAGTCGAGATGCGAATACCTCCCAGCTGCATGGGCTCAGTCTCTGAGCCGGTGGGAGGAGATGGTTGAGATGCGGAGAGGGGAAACACCGTTAACGCGAGCTCTCTTCCACGAGCTCGGTGACGAAGATCTACCCGTCGTTCTATGCGGATGGCGAGTGCAATCAAAGAGTCCACGCTGGAGGGAACCTCCCGGGAGAGAATCTCATCCTTAACCTCAGCGTGGAGTCCCTCCAGAAAACGAGCGAGCAACGCCGGCTCGTTCCAGTCACTGGATGCAGCAAGAGTGCGAAACTCTATAGAGTAATCCGTTATGGATCGATCACCTTGACATAGGGAAGCCAGGGCCCTGGAAGCCTCTTTCCCAAAAACTGAACGATCAAAAACCCGTATCATCTCCTCTTTAAAGTTCTGATAAACGTTAGAACACTCAGCCCTTGCCTCCCAGATAGCTGTGCCCCACTCCCGAGCCCGACCAGTAAGGAGTGATATGACGTAAGCGATCCGAGCTCTCTCTCTTGAGTATGTGTTGGGCTGGAGAGAGAACACAATATCACACTGGGTGAGAAAGGAGCGACACTCAGTGGGCTGCCCAGAGTAACATGGTGGGTTATTAACCCTAGGTTCCGGAGACTCGGAAGACCAGGAAGTAGCTGGTGGCACGAGACGAAGACTCTGAAACTGTCCTGAGAGATCGGAGACCTGAGCGGACAGGGTCTCAACGGCATGACGAGCAGCAGACAATTCCTGCTCGTGTCTGCCGAGCATTGCTCCCTGGATCTCGACGGCAGTGTTGCGAGAATCCGTAGTCGCTGGGTCCATTACTGGTCGGATTCTTCTGTTGTGCTGCAGAATGAGGACCCAAAAGCGACGTAATAGTAACAGAGTCTTTATTCCAGAATAAAACAAATAATGATTCTCCTGGATACTATCCTCTCGTCAACAGAGAGGAACGACTGGAGACGCGACCACAGACTGCAGGTCGCTTCAGGAAGGCACTGGCCGTAGCTGACATTGACACCTGCTCACACGCAGCATCTGAAGAAGGCAAAGAACACGACAGGGCGGAACAAGGACACAGGAACAGCAAACGTCAAACAAGAATCCGACAAGGACAGAAGCGGAAAACAGAGGGAGAAATAGGGACTCTAATCAGAGGGCAAAATAGGGGACAGGTGTGAAAGAGTAAATGAGGTCGTTAGGAGAATGAGAAACAGCTGGGAGCAGGAACGGAACGATAGAGAGAGAGAAAGAGGGAAAGAACCTAATAAGACCAGCAGAGGGAAGCACAGGGACAAGACATGATGAAAGACAAAACATGACAGTTATTTTTGTATGTGTTTAGTTGGTCAGGGCGTGAGTTGGGGTGGGCATTCTATGTTTTGTGTTTCTATGTTTAGGTCACTTGTAATTAGCCTTATATGGTTCTCAATCAGGGACAGGTGTTTGACGTTTCCTCTGATTGAGAACCATATAAAGGTTGGCTGTTCACAATGTTTGTTTGTGGGTGATTGTCTTCTGTGTCTGTGTCTGTGCACCACACGGGACTGTTTCGGTTTGTTCGTTCGTTTGATGTAGTCTGTTCCTGTTCGTGAGTTCTTCGTGTATTTATGTAAGTTCCATGTTCAGGTCTGTCTACGTCGTTTTGTTATTTTGTAGTTTGTTGAAGTGTTTTCGGTTTTCGTCTTTTCTTTAAATAAATCATTATGTCAAATTATCACGCTGCGCTTTGGTCCAATCCCTACTCCTCCTCTTCTTCCGAAGAGGAGGAGGACAACCGTTACAGGCATCTTGTGATTCCAGCCAATATTTCCGATTTATTAAGTGTTTTACAGCGAAAAAAAAATGTAGCGTTATATTAGCTTAGCACAATAGCCAGAAACACTTGGGCGCCGGCGACTACGACAGATATATGAAATAACATCATAAAATGGGTCTTACTTTTGCTGATCTTTCATCAGAATGTTGGACAAGGTGTCCTTTGTCCAGAACAGTCGTTGTTTGGATTCAGAACGGCAACTTTCCCTCTTCGTTTAGCAAGCGCGCTAGCCGGGTGGCACGACACTCTCCATGTCAACAAACGGAAGAGAACGGAACACGGCAAAACTCCCGAAAAAATTTCAATAATCTGATGAAACTATATTGAAAAAACATACTTTACGATGATATGGTGACATGTATCAAATAAAATCAAAGCCGGAAATTGTAGTCGCCTATAACGGCAGCTAAACAAAAGGCAACCCCACTGTCCAGCTCGCGCTCTTCAGAGTACCGAAAATGGGGGACACGTCATTCCAAGATGATGTGTTCCATCTCAGACCAAGATAATCACCTCATTTCTTCTCTCACAGCCTCTTGACACCCAGTGGAAGGTGTATGACGTGCATGTATACTAATAGGTCTTGTGCCCATTTATAGGCAGGAAGAAGAACAGAGCATCGATTTCAGACTTTTCACTTCCTGGTGAGGAAATGTGCTGCAGAATGAGTTCTGTTTCACTCAGAGAAATAATTCAAACGGTTTTAGAAACTAGATAGTGTTTTCTATCCAATAGTAATAATAATATGCATATTGTACGAGCAAGAATTGAGTACGAGGCCGTTTGAAATGGACACCTTTTATCTGGCTACTCAATACTGCCCCTTGCAGCCCAAACAGGTTAAAGTGGCGTTATTTAAAGTGACTAATGATACCTTTATTAAATCCATTTATTACATTTATTAAAGTGGCCAGAGATTTGAGTCTGTATGTTGACAGCAGCCTCTCTATGTTAATGATGGCTGTTTAACAGTCTGATGGTCTTGAGATAGAAGCTGTTTTTCAGTCTCTCGGTCCCCGCTTTGATGCACCTGTACTGACCTCGCCTTCTGGATGATAGTGGGGTGAACAGGCAGTGGCTCGGGTGGTTGTTGTCCTTGATGATCTTTTTGGCCTTCCTGTGACATCGGGTGTCCTGGAGGGCAGGTAGTTTGCCCCCGGTGATGCGTTGTGCAGACCTCACTACCCTCTGGAGAGCCCTGCGGTTGTGGGCGGTGCAGTTGCCGTACCAGGCGGTGATACAGCCCGAAAAGATGCTCTCGATTGTGCATCTGTAAAAGTTTGTGAGTGTTTTAGGTGACAAGCCAAATTTCTTCAGCCTCCTGAGGTTGAAGAGGCGCTGCTGCGCCTTCTTCACCACGCTGTCTGTGTGGGTGGACCATTTCAGTTTGTCCGTGATGTGTACGCCGAGGAACTTAAAACTTTCCTCCTTCTCCACTACTGTCCCTTCGATGTGGATAGGGGGCTGCTCCCTCTGCTGTTTCCTGAAGTCCACAATCATCTCCTTTGTTTTATTGATGTTGAGTGAGAGGTTATTTTCCTGACACCACACTCCGAGGGCCCTCACCTCCTCCCTGTAGGCCGTCTCGTCGTTGTTGGTAATCAGGCCTACCATTGTACAGTAGTGTCGCCTCTCCTCTCCTCTCCCCTCCTCTTCTCCTAACTCCTATCCTCTCAACTCCCCTCCCCTCCCGTCCCCTCCCCTCCCCTCCTGTCCACTCCCCTCCCCTCCCCTCCCCTCCACTCCCCTCCCCTCTCTGTATAGTGTTAAAAGACCCTAGTTCCAGGTTTATGTCCCTTCCCAGGTGTCTCGTTCCTGTCCCCCTTTAATGCCTGTAAACTCAGTGAGTAGCAGGATATTTATAATACCCGTCATAGTTAAACCATTATAATAACATTAGGACAATGACATCCACAGGCATTCAGTAGCTCACCTTACGTCTCAAAAGGTCAAAGACGCAGTTTGTGTGTGTGTGTGTGTGTGTGTGTGTGTGTGTGTGTGTGTGTGTGTGTGTGTGTGTGTGTGTGTGTGTGTGTGTGTGTGTGTGTGTGTGTGTGTGGTAGCTGTGCGTTTCTGTAATTAACTGTAGGTAAAGAACCCTGGTGTGCTGTAAAGTATATAACTATAAACTATAAACCCACATTAGGACTGTAACCAGAACCCCTTGCAGTCACTAATGCACACATATATGGGATAGGGAGAATACAACCACTTGTTTTAGCTGGTCTCCCTAGTGTTGTTGTTACTAATGGGCTCTACATATGGGACAAGCAGCACTGAGGCTGGTGTGTATAGAGTCAACTGTACAGTAGGACACATGAACCAATCACCACAGAGCAGCTGGCTAAAGCACACCCAGATCTGTTCACCAGGCTACACTGGAAGGCCATTGTGTACTGTAGGTATGTAAAGGGTGGATTGTTAGTGTGTTATGTACTCAGGGTCTCTTTAGAAGGGTTTGATAGTGTTGTTGGGAGTGCAGGGCATTGATCAGAGTACAGTAGCATCAAACAAACTCCCAGCTGGTGAAGGAGGGACAGGGTCACTACAGCTGGAAGCTTACAGCTTCCTCTCTTTCAATCATCTCTTTCTTTCTGTCTTATTCCACCCTCTGTCTTTGTTTCTCTCTCTCTCCTTTTCTCTTGTTCTCTTTCTCTCTGTGTTTGATGCCTAATCCAGCATGGCCCGTAGCAGGGAGGGAAGGAGACATGGAGAGAGAAAGAGAGGTGGAGAGAGACAGAGAGAGACAGAGAGAGAGGAAGAGAGGTGGAGAGAGACAGAGAGAGACAGAGAGAGACAGAGAGAGACAGAGAGAGACAGAGAGAGAGAGAGAGAGACAGAGAGAGACAGAGAGAGACATAGAGAGACAGAGAGAGACAGAGAGAGATAGAGAGAGACAGAGAGAGAGAGGTGGAGAGAGACAGAGAGAGACAGAGAGAGAGAGGTGGAGAGAGACAGAGAGAGACAGAGACAGAGAGAGACATAGAGAGACATAGAGAGACAGAGAGAGACAGAGAGAGACATAGAGAGACAGAGAGAGACAGAGAGAGACAGAGAGAGAGAGCTGTTTCCCACCGCTAAACAAACGTTCTGATGCTCTCAGCAACCATGCTCAAACAGGGAGAGAGAGGAGGAGGGTAAAAGCACTCTGTGGGCGCTAATAAGCGCAGCGTTTGGCAAGCCAGCAGATCCTACACACGCACGCACGCACGCACGCACGCACGCACGCACGCACGCACGCACGCACACACACACACACACACACACACACACACACACACACACACACACACACACACACACACACAGTAAGACAGATTTTCCCTGGGGATGAAAGGAAGAGAAGTATAAGACCACAGGGGGAGTGTGTGTGTGTGTGTGTGTGTGTGTGTGTGT
>NW_024061455.1:62500-72500 GCF_016432855.1 Salvelinus namaycush
GTACAGTGTGTTGTTACGCCATGGCCATTATCTATTTAGCTAGCGACCGGTTCCTGGTACTGTGTGTGTGTCTGCGTGCATGTGTGAGTGTATTTGTGTGTATTTGTGTCTTATAGCGATTGGTTCCTGGTACTGGTATAGAGATGTCAGTCACACTGTGATGTTATTGACCCCTCCGGTCTCTGCCAATGTGATTAGCTACAGCCATCATCTTCCATTTGACAATCAATACCTTTCTGTTCTGCTCTGTCAGTTGGGAAGCTGCATGGTCCTTAGTTAATAAAAGCCTCTAGTGACTAGAAAACATTACAAGACTATGTCCTTATCTCTCTCTGTGTGCGTGTGCGTGTGTGTGTGTGTGGTACCAGGTTGGTGGTTAATGGTGTGTGAAGGCAGAGCAGGAGAACATGACAGGGACTAGAGACCATTAGAACACACACACTCCAGCAGCTTCCAGCCGCAATAGCAGCCTGCACCTCTTAGCTAATTATCTTACCCTACTAATGCAATTACCCCTACTGTAATTTACCATGGCTAAGAGGTCGCTCGCTGCCTCACTGCTCTGTGTGTGTGTGTGTGTCCATGTTTTTGCCAGCACCATCTGGCTGTGAGTCATGAGCTGGTCCCAGGCATCCTTTCTGTCCTTGTTTCACTAACATCAGATCACTCAGCCAGCCACCCTGCACACTCCTTCTCACCTCAGAAGCTGTGCTTGACCCCAGCCCTGTCCTAAACTCATACCCAGCCCTGCTCCACCCTACCCCAGCCCTGTCCTAAACTCATACCCAGCCCTGCTCCACCCTACCCCAGTTCCCAGGACATTTCTCTCTCTGTCTCAAATTCAAAATGCTTTAATGGAATGAATAAGAAGGTCAATGATGCCAAAGCAAAGCGATATACACAATTATGGACACGACAGTGACAACAATACAAATTGACAACAATACACCTACTCATTCAAGGGTTTTTCTTTATTTTTACTATTTTCTACATTGTAGAATAATAAACTATGAAATAACACATATTGAATCACATCTTAACCAAAAAAAGTGTTAAATAAATGAACATATATTTTATAGTAGCTTCAAAGTAGCCACCCTTTGCCTTGATGACAGCTTTCACACTCTTGGCATTCTCTCAACCAGATTCATGAGGAATGCTTTTCCAACAGCCTTGAAGGAGTTCCCACATATGCTGATTACTTGTTGGCTGCTTTTCCTTCACTCTGAGGTCCAACTCATCCCAAACCATCTCAATTGGGTTGAGGTCGGGTGATTGTGGAGGCCAGGTCATCTGATGCAGCATTGTGTTTAGATTTTGGTAACACTTTTTTGGTAACTACATGATTCCATATGTGCTATTTCATAGTTTTGATATCTTCACTTTTACACGGGTTAAGTATCCACCACTCTCTTTCGCTCTCGCTCGCTCTCTCTCGCTCTCTCTCGCTCTCGCTCTCACGCCTCTAAAAAGAGGGAACGCAACTCCCTGCTGCAACTCAACTCTCCGTGAAGCGAAAGAGGTATGGACCGTAGGTGCGAGAAAGGACGACAAAGGCAGAATTTACAGTTTACTAGGATTTATTTCCTTAAACGGTAATATGGGGAAAAGGGGCTGGACGGAACCAAAGCAAAGAAAGTAAATATCAAAGCTCCCCCTCTCCTATCTAACCTGCCTACCCACTACTTACCACCACCTGGTGCCCTAACCAAAATACAGGGGGTGGTCCGCCCAGGTCTTACCTAGTGTGCCTAGACATTGAATATACTACGGGTATACAATACAACAACAATTTCAATAATCAAAACAGTGCGTCCTATAACACATAACAGACATAACCAATCAGCTCCCTCAGCAACAACTTACATAGTACATACCAAATCTCTTTGAGAAACAACCAACACTTTATCACAATCAAATTCTCCAGAAAAAAAATCTCTCTCTCTCTAATCTTTCTCATGATCTTCCTTCTTCTGAACAGAACACTGGCTTTTATATCTTCTGGTGGCAATGGTGATTAGAGTCAGCTGCTTCTTGACGAGGGGGCTGAGTCAGCTCCAATCATCAATTAGCCTGGGGTCGACCAATCAGCTGCTTGGGGAGTTTTCAGGAATCTATCTCCTGAAACACACACACTCAAATACAACACAGAAACTGGGGAACGTAACACGCCCACCACAAAAATTGCAAACATAGTTTGTAATAACAAAACCCAACTCTTCCCCAGTTAGTAAACCCGTGATAGAGCGTCAGCAACCACATTCGCTGAGCCCTTCACATAGGCTATCTGTACATTATATCTAGTAAGAACTTGTTACCTGACCTGGTTTTCGGCAATGGACCTACACAATCAACTATCACTCTTTCAAACGGTTCCCCCACCACAGGAATCGGGCAGAGTGGTGCTCGAGGAACTGTTTGATTCGCTTTCCCAGTGAGTTGACATACGTGACATGTTTTACAAAATCGGACCACTTCAGACTTCAAACCTGGCCAAAAGAAATGTCGAAGGACTCGGTTATAGGTCTTCGTGATCCCCAAATGTCCAGACCACGCCTGGTCATGGGCGAGTGACAGCACCTGCTGTCGGAACGGTGTAGGAACAACCACTTGACACACTTCACTCCAGTCATTAACAGTGTCATGAGCAGCCCATTTCCGCATCAAAACTCCTGCTTCCATAAAGTAGGCGGTCTCCTTAGTTTTAGCTTCCTCAATAGAAATTACCGAAGCAAAACACTTACGAAGACTGGTGTCTCCTTTTTGACATTCAATCACCTTCTCAGGGGTGACAGACAAAAGAATGTCATGTAATTGGGGCGCGATTTCGCAGTCCCCTGCCTTAGTTTTTACTCCTGTAAAAACTGTCGGACTTGCAGAAGGAATACTCGATGCATTGTCTTCTACTTCAACATTCTCAAAAATGGAACTAGCCAAATCCACCACGTCGCCAAGCTTGCGAGATTGTGCCCTCGTTAACACACAAGCAGGAAAAACATGGGGAAATGCTTGAACCAATTTCTCATCTGCAATTCTGATTTCTGGGTTGTCTACTACCTCTAACACAGGAGTAACGTTACCACCAGCAATATCATTCCCTAGTAGCAATGTGACTCCTTTTACTGGTAGTGTAGACACTACACCAACACGGAAACGTCCTGATACCAAGTCTGACACTAAGTGGACCCAGTGTAATGGTACAGGTACTGTTTTTGTCTCTATGCCCTGTAATATAACATGTGAGCCACAATATGTTTCAGGAGACCAGGGTAAAGCATCAGTAATGATTACTGACTGTGCCGCCCCAGTGTCTCGTAATATTTTAATTGGCTTTTGATCAGCTTGTTCTCCAGTTAAGGAAACACAACCGGTAGAGATAAACGGAGCATAAACAGGATCCGGTTTCTCAAATGCTGAATCAAGAACTCGGGCCAACGGACGAGCCAAAGACTTGACTAAACCCAAACTTTTCCTTTTTGGGGACGGTGACTGGGACTGTTTCGGTTTATTTTTCAAAACTGGGCAGTCCGCAATCACGTGACCCTTTTGGTGACAGTAAAAACATTCACGGATTTCATGAAAAGGCTTGTCAGAGGAAAAGCGACCTGAATGAGGAAAATAGACAGTCTTGTGTGTCAAAGCATACTCATCTGCCAACACTGCTGCCTGGGCCAATGTCACCACTTTCTGTTCATTTAAATGAACTACAATTCTATCTGGGAGGTTGCTTTTAAAACCCTCCAACAGCATCAACTCCCGAATATCAGAAAAGGTGTTAGCTTTGCTGGCTGAACACCATCGATTAAACAGAGACTCTTTGTCCCTAGCAAACTCAACAAAAGTACAGTGAGAGGGTTTCTTGTGGTTCCTGAAGCGCTGTCTATAAGCTTCAGGCACCAACTCATAAGCCCGCAACACAGTAGTTTTAACTGTTTCGTAGTGTAAACTGTCTTCCAGGGAGAGAGCAGCTACTACTTCCTGGGCTTTCCCAGACAATTTACATTGCAACAGGAGCGGCCAAACCTCGAGTGGCCAATGTAGCGCAGCGGCCACACGCTCAAATGCAGAGAAATAGGAATCAACTTCCGACTCTCGGAATGGAGGGACTAAAGCGATATTTTTTACTCACATCGAAGTGCGCATGATGATGAGCAGCTTGTGGAGTCGCACTGGAGCCAGCATCTAGCTCCAGTTGTCGGATCCTCACCTCCTTGTCGGCTTCTATTTTCCTAATTTCAAGATCAAAATGCATCTGTCTCTCCTTATCTTTTTGCTCCATTTCTAACCGGGCCAGCCTCACCTTCAGCCTAGCAGTCCCGTCTGAACGACCTGAAGCAGAAGATAAAGGATCGAATCGAGGCAATGTAAAGGGGGTACGAGCAACCCCTTCCTCCGCCTTGTCCTCCGACTTGACATCGGAAGGTCTACCCGTCTCCTCTCCTTGCAATGAGAGAATTCTTTCTCTTACTAATCCCTCCCTGACTAGCACCAAAAGCTCAGCCTTCAGGGCTTTCTCAGGGATAATGAATCCATAATGGTCAGCTATAGCTAAAAGGTCTACTTTTCGAAACCTCAACAAACAATCAATAGAGGGCGCTTCAATGAACTTGGAGATGGCTGAGGCAGCCATCTTGTACACAACAATATACTGAACACACAAACTAAACAAGTCATCCAAACTCACAACCTACCATCACACCTCAATCACTAACCACAGAGAGCTCAGTGCAGCAGGGTCCGGTGGGTTTAATGGAATCCCGGATGAGCCCCCATTATGTTACGCACGCCTCTAAAAAGAGGGAACGTAACACCCCCACCACAGTGGGGGTGTGAGTAAAAAAATGGTCTTTCTCTCTCTCGCTCTCGCTCTCGTTCTCTCTTGCTCTCGCTCTCTCTCGCTCTATCTCGCTCTCTCTGGACTTTGTAATTAAATCTTCAGAACAGCCAGCGTGCTGTGGCCTACTGATCTAGAGACTGGCCTGTCACTCTGTGTGTGTGTGTGTGCACGTGTCTGTGTTCACATCCGTATGTGAGTGTGTGTGTGTTTGTGTCAGTGTGTGTCCTCCGCTGACCGGGAGGTCCAGGCCAGGCTGTCAGACACCTGTCTCTAGCTCAAGGAGAGGTCATGGTCTGGGGGTGTGGGAACCACTGTGACTCAGACTCTCTGGAGCACCGGGGAGGAAGCTACGCTATGCTAGCTATATTAGAAATATACCACTATGGTGGTAACTATGCTAGGCTAGCTAGTTTAGCAATATTAGCTACAGGAGAGCAATTCTGCCTCTTCATGTGGAACTAGTATATACTTAAGGAAATAGGTTAGCAGTGCTGAGAGTAGAGATGGACACAGCTGCATTGTCTATTACTGCCTGCCAAATAACACCCTATTCCCTATGTAGAGCACTACTTTTGACCAGGGCCCATGAGGCTTTACATAGGGGATATGGTGTCATTTGGGATGCATCCTACGTTATCTGTTCTCTACTGTAGAGAAAACTCTGATCCTCTCCTTGGTTAGAACCTATACAGCAAACTGCCTGCTGCATACTGAGTCAACACTGGAATGAGCAACACACACACACACACACACACACACACACACACACACACACACACACACACACACACACACACACACACACACACACACACACACACACACACACACACACACACACACACACACACACACACTGCACACTGGAATGAATTAGCAACATGTCCAACAGCTTGTTGGAATTACCAGCCAGTGATTCAACCATTAGCATATGGACAAACAAATGACGCCTTAGCCATGTCACTGAGCTTACCAACAGGTGACAACAGGTCATTCCTGACGAGTGTGTGTGTGTGTGTGTGTGTGTGTGTGTGTGTGTGTGTGTGTGTGTGTGTGTGTGTGTGTGTGTGTGTGTGTGTGTGTGTGTGTGTGTGTGTGTGTGTGTGTGTGTGTGTGTGCATGATCTTCCCCTTGACCTGAACATGACTGACCCCAACAGTAATATCATGGAGGTTCCACTGTGATATGTTATCCACTACTTGAACATTCTCAGTGACATTATTTCTGAACTAAGGAGAAGAGATAAACTACTAGTTTACAACCAGTGATTTACATGACTGTTGAATGGTAATATCTCTGCATATAAGAACTACTATTATTCTACTTACTGACCTTGCTTCCTGATTATACGTTCATATCAAACTATAGCTGATATTATGTGTGAATGTTAATAAGCTGTAAATTAGATGCGTTGTTTTGTTTCAAAAGAACTGTGGTGTCTTTTTTCAAAGATAATATGCAACCTTTGGTAGTTACTGTATGTTTGATGTGTCAGTGGGTTTATATATAGAATAATAGAATAAAGAAACACACAATAATGAGATGATCTACATTAAGGTGTGTGTGTGTTTGTGTGTGTGTATTTGCACGAGTGTGTGTGTCTTCGTGCTTCAGAGGGTAACCCAGTCCCCAGAGAACTAGAGAGTGCTGTTGGGTGACCTATTTTCCATTAATGATGAGTAGGACAGAACAGATCTCTCATCAAGACAGCATAACTACAGTTACGTGGATGGACACACGTTTCATTACCAAGCCTTCCTCATGCTGCAGCCTCATGGCTCCCAGGTCAGGAGACAGAACCATCCACAGTCTACAGAGAAGACCTTGGTTGAAGTCTCCACATGTCAGGAGATATCCATCCATAGAGTTTAGAGACAGCTGATGTTAGGCACTTTCCCCAGCAGAGTTGAGAAGGTTGTCTGTTGGGGCAGGTCCTATAGGGTGGGATTGTGAGGCTATCTTCAGGGTGGGACATTCTGTTTGCTCACGGCTCTATAGTGACAACCATAGAATTACCACTATATTGTGTATTGACACAGACTTCTACAGTGGCACAGATTTGATAAAGATCAATAGGGTGTTTTCAATAATATCATCATTTCTCTCTTGTGCTCAGCCTTCACAGGACCAGGGCAGGGCTATACTGCAGACTCTGAGGGTAAACGGCTGGAGCAGAGTACAACTAGGCTGGGTAGCTAGAGCAAAGTAGAGCAGGGCAGAGGAGGGCAGGACAGGGCTGTGCATTGCTGGGCTCTGGGTGTAAAGGGCTTAAGCAGAGTAGAACTAGGCTGGGAAGGGGAGCAGGGCAGTACATTGCTGTTCCTTGGGCTCTGGTCTCTGGTCTCTGGTCTCTGGTCTCTGGTCTCTGGGCTCTGGGCTCTGGGCTCTGGGCTCTGGGCTCTGGGCTCTGGGCTCTGGGCTCTGGGCTCTGGGCTCTGGGCTCTGGGCTCTGGGCTCTGGGCTCTGAGCTCTGGGTGTAAAGTCTCTGGGCTGTGACTGACTGACCAGACTGAGGAATATAGGTCAGCCAGCCAGCAGCTCCACAGATGAAAGATGCATACCATGCCTGGTTTAGCTAGAGCTGGATGGGGCTGGCTGGAGTGGGGTGGGGTGGAGAGAGCTGGATGGGGCTTTCCTGGAGTGGGGTGGGTTGGAGAGAGCTGGATGGGGCTGGCTGGAGTGGGGTGGGGTGGAGAGAGCTGGATGGAGCTGGATGGGGCTGGATGGAGTGGGGTGGAGAGATCTGGCTGGGGCTGGCTGGAGTGGTGGGGTGGAGAGAGCTGGGTGGAGCATGTAGAGAGGGCTGGTGGGTATAAATAGAGAAGGGAAGAGTGTGGTTTCCTACATCTCAGCACAGGCACTTAGACTGCCAGCGGGAGAGAGAGGGGAAAAGCGGGAGAGACGAAGAGGGTTTGGGATTTGTGGGCACCGGTACCTCTCCTCTTCTCTCTCTCTTAATCCCGCTCCCTCCCTCTCTCACTCTGGCTCTCTCTTTCTTGGGTAGGAGCAGCTGTGTCCAGCTCACAATGCCTCACTCTGTTCTCACTCTGTGTGTTCTGTTTCTACTCCCTGTGTGTATTTGGTTCCCACTGTGTGTGTGTGTGTGTGTGTGTGTGTGTGTGTGTGTGTGTGTGTGTGTGTGTGTGTGTGTGTGTGTGTGTGTGTGTGTGCGTGTCCGGGCGGCATTCGGCGGTTTGAGATAGGGGGCAGTATTTTCACTTCCGGATGAAAAGCGTGCACAAAGTAAACGGCCTGCTACTCAGGCCCAGAAGCTAGGATATGCATGTAATTGGTAGATTTGGATAGAAAACACTCTAAAGTTTCTAAAACTGTTAAAATAATGTCTGTGAGTATAACAGAACTTATTTGGCAGGCGAAACCCTGAGGACAAACCATCCAGGATTTCTTTTTTGAGTTCACTGTGTTTTCAATTGGGTTTCTATGGGAACCTAGATTTCTGTGGCACTTGGTTGCAGTTCCTAGGGCTTCCACTAGATGTCAACAGTCTTTAGGAATTGGTTGATGTTTTTCTTTAGAGAAATGAAGAAGTACGGCTATTCAGAACGAGGGTCCATCCTAGTGTACTCTTTTGTTTGGGGCGCGTGACCTGAAGCTCGCTCCACTTTCATTTTAGCCGCATTTGAACACAGTGTATTCCGTCTTAAATTGTATCGATTATTTACGTTTTAAAATACCTAAAGTTGGATTAGGAAAGTTGTTTGAAATGTTTGGACCAAGCTTACAGGTAACTTACATGGTAGTCATGTTGGTCGAGTTGGAACCGGTGTTTTTCTGAATCAAACGCGCCAAATAAATGGACATTTTGGGGATATAACGACGGAATTAATCGAACAAAAAGACCATTTGTGATGTTTATGGGACATACTGGAGTGCCAACAGAAGAAGATCTTCAAAGGTAAGGCATGAATTATATCGTTATTTCTGAGTTTTGTGTCGCGCCTTGCGGGTTGAATTATGATTGTCATGTGTTTGTTTGATGGGGTGCTGTCCTCAGACAATAGCATGGTTTGCTTTCACCGTAAAGCCTTTTTGAAATCTGACACAGTGGCTGGATTAACAAGAAGTTAAGCTGCATTTTGGTGTATTGCACTTGTGATTGTATGAAAGTTAATAATAATTTATTTTGAATTTCGCGCTCTGCAATTTCACCGGATGTTGTCGAAACGTATTCCGCTAGCGGAACCCCTAGCCGTAAAATTAAACTGCGCCGTTGTAAATCAGTTTTTGCTCTCCTGCGCCTGACTTCTCTGCCGCCAGTACGCTCCCCCTACAGAATTCCGGACCAAACTTATGGAGTCAGCAGGAGCAGGTACCCCGGGTATAGGGGTGGAGGAGCGTGTCCGGGAGCACGCAGCAATGCTCCACCATCTTGGCACCACCATGGACCGCGTTGTCCAGACAATGGACCGCTGGACCGTTCTGTACCATCACCCATTCATATATCTTTATGTACATATTCTTTATCCCTTTACACTTGTGTGTATAAGGTAGTAGTTGTGGAATTGTTAGGTTAGAGTACTCGTTGGTTATTACTGCATTGTCGGAACTAGAAGCACAAGCATTTCGCTACACTCGTATTAACATCTGCTAACCATGTGTATGTGACAAATAAAATTTGATTTGATTTGATTTGGGAGAGACAGGGAGTTCTCCCAGTGCCTCAGCCGGGGTCTCCACTACGCGCCCCTCCTTCTCCTGGTCCCAGTGGGATTCGTCTCTCCCTTCCCTAGGAATATGATGGGACGGCCGTGAGAGGGTGTCCGCCCTCGTCTCGTGCCTCACCGGGAAAGGCCTGGAGTGGGCCAATGCCGTGTGGAGAGAGGGAGATGCGGCGTTGGACCAGTTTGAGGAGTTCACCCTCCGCTTCCGGGCAGTCTCGACCACCCGCCCGAGGGTAGAGCGGCGGGTGAACGCCTCTTCCATCTGAGGCCATTAGGGTCAGGGTTGATTAGGGAGGCCACCGTGCCTCTGGGCATGGTGACGCAGGGGGTCACAAGGAGAGACTTAGTCTCTTCCTGGTTAGCGTGTCATGACCCCACTGTTTCTTGGCCACAGATGGCTCTCACGGGGTGGTCGCAAGAGTGCTAGGGGAGGTGTTTAGGTGTTTCCGTTGGTGCTACTACGGTGGAAAGTCCAGACCAG
>NW_024061455.1:77500-126544 GCF_016432855.1 Salvelinus namaycush
CCCTCTCTCTGGATCTGTGCTAAATGCAACACACCGGAGCATAGTTTGCGTGTGTGTGTCTCTGTGTGTCTCTGTGTGTCTGCCTGTGTGTCTCTATGTGTCTCTGTGTGTCTCTGTGTGTCTCTGTGTGTCTGCCTGCGTGTCTCTGTGTGTCTCTGTGTGTCTGCCTGTGAGTCTCTATGTGTCTGTGTGTCTCTGTGTGTCTCTGTGTGTTTGCCTGTATGTCTCTGTGTGTCTGCCTGTGTGTCTCTGTGTGTCTCTGTGTGTCTCTGTGTGTCTCTGTGTGTTTGTGTCAGCTGTGGACAGGAGGCCAGTGGAGACATATGACTGGGTGATTGTGTGTTCTACTCCGTGCTGATAGGTTCCTGTCTCTTCTTGTTCAAACACAGTTCTAATCAGAGTTCTCTATTCCAACACACCCTGCACAGCATCCGCAATCTGGTAAACACAGCCCTGTGTGTGTGTGTGTGTGTGTGTGTGTGTGTGTGTGTGTGTGTGTGTGTGTGTGTGTGTGTGTGTGTGTGTGTGTGTGTGTGTGTGTGTGTGTGTGTGTGTGTGTGTGTGTGTGTGTGTGTGTGTGTGTGTGTGTGTGTGTGTGTGTGTGTGTATGTGAGAGAGTCACAGGGAGGTCAGTATAATAAGTGTACAGAGAGGAGATGAAGGTGGGGGTGTTACACAGAAATGTGGCCCGCTCAATTTTCCTGTTTCCAGGATCTGATTCTGTCACACCAACCTGTTGATGTAATGTTCCCATGTTTTATCCCTGATGGTGAGGACTGGGATGGTGCATGTGTGTGTTTAGTTCATAATGAGGAACAGCTTCTCAGAACAAAGGGGACAGCATCGACCCGCTACTCTCCCAAATTATGGCACGTTGGGGCACATACACACACACACCCCTCCACCACCACCCTCTACTCTCCTCTCTCTCTCTCCTCCTACCTATTTCTTCTCCTCCCTCTCTCATCTGTTCCTCCTTTCCTTTCCTCTCCCTTCCTACTCTCCTCTCTCTCAGCTATCCAATCTGTCCTCTCCTCTCTCCTTCCACCCTCTCCTCTCCTCTCCTCTCCTCTCCTCTCCTCTCCTCTCCTCTCCTCTCCTCTCCTCTCCTCTCCTCTCCTCTCCTCTCCTCTCCTCTCCTCTCCTCTCCTCTCCTCTCCTCTCCTCTCCTCTCCTCTCCTCCTCATAGTGCTTCTCTCTAAATAAGACTAGTGTTGAGATTGGGGAGAGACTAGAGAGCATAGAAATAGAATGAATAGAATGGGGTTTGAAGCTCTTACCCTGGCAATTTGACTGGTAAACTCATGGCATGGATACACTCATGGCTACACTCGTAATGGCTGCCTGGTATTGTGATGAAAACATTTCCATGGTAATGTAGAATGTTCATTCAAATGATGCTAACTGATGTGGCTCATGTGATAGAATGTATTTGTTGTAATGCCAGTTGAGTTGACTCAACAAATCACAGCACAATTCCTGCTTTTACTTCCTGGCATGGGTCTAGATTGAAGATTACATGTATTTTTTTAACCTAGGCATGGGTAGACTACAAATGGCTGCCTGTCCCACCCATAATGCTATTACTGACTTGAATGGGGACGTCTGTTCTATTCATTATATTTCTATGCTAGAGATAGTGTCAAGACTTCCGCCGAAGTCGGCTCCTCTTCTTGTTCGGGCGGCGGTCGGCGGTCGACGTCACCAGCTATCTAGCCATCGCCGCTCCATTTTTCATTTATCCATTTGTTTTGTCTTGTTCCCTGCACACCTGGTTTTCATTTCCCAATCAATCCATATGTATGTATTCCTCTGTTCCCCATCATGTCTTTGTGTAGGATTGTTTGTGTTACGTGTATTTTGGAATTGTGGATATTGTTACGCACATTACTTTTTGACTATGTTCTGTGTTTGGGCACATTTTATGTTACTTTGTGCTGTCATTTTGACCGGAATAAAAAGTGCCCCTGTTCACTACACTCTGCTCTCCTGCACCTGACTTCGCCTCCAATACACACTCCTAACAGATAGTCAGGTACTAACTATTAGAGGAAGGGCAGAGAGGAGAGAAGGAGGGTCCAGACAGGACCCAGCTTATGCTATCACCTGTTCTCCCTGCTGTACTCTTCCTGCTGTACTCAAAGATCTCAGAATTTGTGTCTTGTGTTTGTTTTTGCATGGGCGTGTGCGCCCGTTCCTTTGTGTGAGTGTGTGTGTTTTTGCGTGTATATGTGCATGTGATTTAGTGTGTTTGTGTGTTTGTTTACTAATGCATAAGTGAATAAGGCTGAGCTGACTGCTCAGATAGCTTGTAGTGATGTTGGGTTTGGGGCCCAGCCTTTGTTAGCCAGCTGGCTGGGACTCAATACATGCTCAGATAACACTAAAACACTAATACCTACACAAACACAGATAGCCAAGGACGTTGTTATTTATTTACAGTGTTACTATTGGACTATATGAGTTGTTAGCTTCGCTGAACTAATAGAGGTTTCATATTGCATCACAACACAAGCGGTTGACTTGTTTAAACACAGCTACGTGCTATTAGGATTTATATTCAGGAACGGACATTAACCTGATTGGAAAAGGAGTAATGTTTTGTTTACTTAATGGTAGTGTTTGGTGAACCGCCGATGTGATTAACACATCGATGGGCCGCTTCCTTCTTATTGCATGTTTATTGTGTATCGCGTCATGTGTCATGTGTGTTTGTGCATTTAGTTATTGTAAAAGTGTGTTTTAGTTGTGCCTGTTTATTCTCTGTATTGTGAGTGAAGGGTTGAGGAAGTAGCAAGTGGACAGAGTTTCACTGTCATTAACTCAGAGGACTCTGTGCTAAAATCAATGGAACGTTATATGGTAAAATCAGTGGAACGTTATATGCTAAAATCAGTGGAACGTTATATGCTAAAATCAGTGGAACGTTATATGCTAAAATCAGTGGAACGTTATATGCTAAAATCAGTGGAACGTTATATGCTAAAATCAGTGGAACGTTATATGCTAAAATCAGTGGAACGTTATATGGTAAAATCAGTGGAACGTTATATGGTAAAATCAGTGTGATGTGATTTCCTTTTTGATCTCTAACAGGGTTAGGCCAGAGTTTAGACGCTGTCTGTCTGCCCCTGCCTGTCTGCCTGGCAGCATGTACTGTATGTCTGTCTGTCTAACCCTGCTTGTCTGCTTGCCTGTCTGTCTGTCTGTCTGTCTGTCTGTCTGTCTGTCTGTCTGTCTGTCTGTCTGTCTGTCTGTCTGTCTGTCTGTCTGTCTGTCTGTCTGTCTGTCTGTCTGTCTGTCTGTCTGTCTGTCTGTCTGTCTGTCTGTCTGTCTGTCCTGGCGCCTTCTCCATTGTCTAACCTGTGAAATACAGAGCCTTCCTTCATATTAAACCATGTTGTTGCTGTCTAACTGCATTATCTAACCTTTCCTTTCTAGCTGCAAGAGGGTGTGTGTGTGTGTGTGTGTGTGTGTGTGTGTGTGTGTGTGTGTGTGTGTGTGTGTGTGTGTGTGTGTGTGTGTGTGTGTGTGTGTGTGTCTGTGTGTGTCTGTGTGTGTGTGTGTGTCTGTGTCTGTGTGTGTGTTTGTGTTTGTGTGTGCCTGTGTGTGTTTATGTGTGTGTGTCTTAGCTTCCTCTGAAACAGATCTCTTTGGGGCTCAAAGACAGTGACTCGCCCCCCAAGGCGTAATCCTTATCACTGTCAGGGCAGGAGTGTGTGTGTGTGTGTGTCAAAGGGACCAGGAGGGTGTGTATATGTGTGTGTATGCTGAAGGTAGCAGGAGGGTGTCTGTGTATGTGTGTCGGGGAGGCCCGGGGGAAGACCCTTGAGGCTGTAGACAGACAGGAGGTTGATGGCTCTATGACCCTTCTACTCAGACAGGCTCCAGAAACTACAATGTCTCAGACAGAGAAATATGATCCCTCTTTAAAGAGAAGAGAAGAGAGGTGAGGAGAGAAGGGATACAGGAGAGGGATAGAGAGAGGAGAGGAGGGATACAGAAGAGGGATAGGGATAGGGGAGAGGAGAGAGATAGAGGAGAGGGATAGGGATAGGGGAGAGGAGAGGAGAGAGATGGAGAGGAGAGGGATAGGGGATGGGGTGGTGGAGGAGAGGAGAGGGATATAGGAGAGGAGGAAAGGGGGAGAGGGGAGAGGGAGAGGAGAGGAGGAAAGGGGGAGAGGGGAGAGGGAGAGGAGAGGAGAGTGGAAGAGAGAAGGATAGAGGAGAGGATAGGTATAGAGAGGAGAGGAGAGGAGAGATACAGGAGAGGGATAGGGATAGAGTAGAGGAGGGATACAGGAGATGGATAGGGATAGGGGAGAGGAGAGAGATAGAGGAGAGGGATGGGGATAGGGGAGAGGAGAGAGATAGAGGAGAGGGATGGGGATAGGGGAGATGAGAGGAGAGAGATGGGGGATGGGGTGGTGAAGGAGAGGAGGGGGGAGAGGGGAGAGGGAGAGGAGAGGAGAGTGGAAGAGAGAAGGATAGAGGAGAGGATAGGTATAGAGAGGAGAGGAGAGGAGAGGAGAGGAGAGGAGAGGAGAGGAGAGGAGAGGAGAGGAGAGGAGAGGAGAGGAGAGGAGAGGAGAGGAGAGGAGAGGAGGCTAGAGGAGAGGAGAGATAGAGGAGAGGGATAGGGAGAGAGGAGAGGAGGGATAGGGATAGGGGAGAGGAGAGAGATAGAGGAGAGGGATAGAGGAGAGAGATAGGGATAGGGGAGAGGAGAGGAGAGAGATAGGGGAGAGGAGAGGAGAGAGATGGAGAGGATAGAGATAGAGGAGAGGGATAGGGGAGAGGAGGGGAGAGAGATATAGGGGAGAGGAATGGGGAGGAGAGGGATAGAGGAGAGGGGAGGAGGGAAGGCGATAGGGGAGAGAAGAGGGGAGGAGAGGGATAGAGGAGAGGAGATGAGGGATGGGGATAGAGGAGAGGAGAGGGGAGGAGAGAAGAGAAGAGGGGAGGAGAGGGATAGAGGAGAGGAGATGAGGGATGGGGATAGAGGAGAGGAGAGGGGAGGAGAGAAGAGAGGAGGGGAGGAGAGGGATAGAGGAGAGGAGATGAGGGATGGGGATAGAGGAGAGGAGAGGGGAGGAGAGAAGAGGGGGGGGAGGAGAGGGATAGAGGAGAGGAGATGAGGGATGGGGATAGAGGAGAGGAGATGAGGGATGGGGATAGAGGAGAGGGATAGAGGAGAGGAGATGAGGGATGGGGATAGAGGAGAGGAGAGGGTAGGAAAGGAGAGTGGAAGAGAGACGGACCCAGTGTTTTTATCTGGTTGTATACCAGGGAGATTCATTAGTGCTAACCAAACACAGATACAGAGATCTGCTACACAAATTAACATCAGACTCTCCATCATTAACATTGGCCTTTCCCTTTGTCTTCGAACTAACCTGTGTGTGTGTGTGTGTGTGTGTGTGTGTGTGTGTGTGTGTGTGTGTGTGTGTGTGTGTGTGTGTGTGTGTGTGTGTGTGTGTGTGTGTGTGTGTGTGTGCGTGCGTGTGTGTACTTGTGTGTACGTGTGTTCGTGCGTGAGTGAGAGTGAGAGTGAGAGTGTGTGTGTGTGTGTGTGTGTGTGTGTGTGTGTGTGTGTGTGTGTATGGAGCAAACTTTGTCTCCTTCCTAAAGTGATGTCACCACCATATGTCACTGCAGGCACGCTTTTAATTTTTAAAATGAAACTTCTGTTTCAATGGCAGTCGTTGAAATTACACTGATTGAATATGATTTTCAGGGGGAATTATTTGAAATTATTGAATTATTTTTTGATTGCTTGTCAGTTTGAAAGTTAAATGCCGAATGAATCCAATTCTTTGTTCCACTGAATTAAACAGTGTAGAGAGTCAAGCGACATGGTGGTAATATGCAGCAAAGTAAACACTGTAGAGTGTCAAACTGACATAGTAGTAGTGTGCAGGAAGGTAAACACTGTAGAGAGTCAAACTGACATGGTGGTAATATGCAGGAAGGTAAACACTGTAGAGAGTCAAACTCACATAGTGGTAATATGCAGGAAGGTAAACACTGTAGAGAGTCAAACTGACATGGTGGTAATATGCAGCAAAGTAAACACTGTAGAGTGTCAAACTGACATAGTGGTAATATGCAGGAAGGTAAACACTGTAGAGTGTCAAACTGACATGGTGGTAATATGCAGGAAGGTAAACACTGTAGAGAGTCAAACTCACATAGTGGTAATATGCAGGAAGGTAAACACTGTAGAGAGTCAAACTCACATAGTGGTAATATGCAGGAAGGTAAACACTGTAGAGAGTCAAACTGACATGGTGGTAATATGCAGCAAGGTAAACACTGTAGAGAGTCAAACTCACATAGTGGTAATATGCAGGAAGGTAAACACTGTAGAGAGTCAAACTGACATGGTGGTAATACACAGCAAAGTAAACACTGTAGAGAGTCAAACTGACATGGTGGTAATACACAGCAAAGTAAACACTGTGGAGAGTCAAACTGACATGGTGGTAATATGCAGGAAGGTAAACACTGTAGAGAGTCAAACTGACATGGTGGCATTACACAGCAAAGTAAACACTGTGGAGTGTCAAACTGACATGGTGGTAATACACAGCAAAGTAAACACTGTGGAGTGTCAAACGGACATGGTTTTAATACACAGCAAAGTAAACACTGTAGAGTGTCAAACTGACATGGTTTTAATACACAGCAAAGTAAACACTGTAGAGTGTCAAACTGACATGGTTTTAATACACAGCAAGGTAAACACTGTGGAGTGTCAAACTGACATAGTGGTAATACGCAGCAAAGTTAACACTGTGGAGTGTCAAACTGACATAGTGGTAATACACAGCAAAGTTAACACTGTGGAGTGTCATACTGACATGGTGGTAATACGCAGCAAAGTTAACACTGTGGAGTGTCATACTGACATGGTGGTAATACGCAGCAAAGTTAACACTGTGGAGTGTCATACTGACATAGTGGTAATACGCAGCAAAGTTAACACTGTGGAGTGTCATACTGACATAGTGGTAATACGCAGCAAAGTAAACACTGTGGAGTGTCAAACTGACATGGTGGTAATACGCAGCAAAGTTAACACTGTGGAGTGTCAAACTGACATGGTAGTAATACACCCTTCGGTATCTGAAATATGAACCTTGAATCGTCTCCTCGTTTAAAGCAGGTACATGTATTTTGAGTTTGTATGTTCTGTGAGGTCAGCTCTTACCAGTGGCATGACTCAGTATTGCTACATTAATATCACTAATATTATTTTTTATATTATGTTGACTATTTGTATGGTTATAGCAGCATGTCCAGGGTTGGGGAGTAACTGATTACTGTAATCTGATTACTGTAAACTGTAATCTGATTACAAAAAACTGTATCTGTAATGAGTTACTTTACCACCAAAAATGTTTCAATCAGATTACAGATAATTCTGAAAATTAGATGAGTATTTCTAGGATTACTTTTAAAATCAGAAAATATGTTTGTTAATTACATTATGGCACCTTTCTGTTTTCTCAAAGACAAGTCAGTTCCACCTGAGAGTCTGACCACAAATGCATTTGATGGATCATTTTTGTCTTCTTCTAATGCCTCTTAAGAGGAAAGTAATCAAAAAGTAAATGAAAGTAATCTGATTACATTGCTGAGTTTGGGTAATCCAAAAGTTAGGTTAAGGATGAACATTTTGGACAGGTAACTAGTAACTGTAACAGATTACATTTAGAAAGTAATCTACCTAACCTTGAGCATGTCCTGCTACCTGACTGCTGTTATGGGTTAAATCCTTTCAGAGACTTTATCGGCCATGTGTGTGTGTGTGTGTGTGTGTGTGTGTGTGTGTGTGTGTGTGTGTGTGTGTGTGTGTGTGTGTGTCAGCACACACACTTCTGTGGTTGTGTGTGTGGTCGTGCTGTGCCATGGCAATGGGCCATAAATTATATATTATCGCCACTCTGGCGCATTTAGCGCTTGGTTTCACCCTGATTACTCATCCAGCTCCAGCTCTCTGTCCACTATGAGACACACACACACACACACACACACACACACACACACACACACACACACACACACACACACACACACACACACACACACACACACACACACACACACACACACACACACACACACACACACACACACACACACACACACAGAGAGAGAGAGAGGCAGGCCATGATGTAATCACTTAGAACATCCTCTTGACCTGGAAAAGGTTTCTGGCCTTACATACAGTATGTGTATAGGATGCTAGAGTCAGCTAGGGAGGGATGGAAGGAGAGAAGGAGGGATGGACAAAGAGAGGGAAGGAAGGAAGGGTAGAAGGAGAAATGGATAAAGGGGGGAAGGATCAAAAGAGAAAATGAGGGATGAAGAGAGGGAAAGATGGAAGGAGAAAGGGAGGGAGAGAAGGGGAGAGGGAGGCTCCGGACATAGCAGGGTGACTTCCCTACTTCCACTGAGGTGAGAGATAAGAACCCCCCCCCCCCCCCCCCCCCCCCCCCCCCCCCCGCCCCTCCCCCTTCCACTCCAGCCTGACCCTGAGGTAGATAATTCTAACCTTCCTGTTTATCTTTTCTCTCTTTCCTCTCTCTCTTTCTCTCTCTCCCCTTCCTCCAGCTTCCTTTCCTGTTCTCTTATCTGACAGCCCGATACTTGGCTAGGTCCACAGTAATACGGTTCTAATGTTATGATATATAGTATTATAATACGGTTTTAATGTTATGATATATAGTGCTATAATAAGGTTCTAATGTTATGATATAAAGTACTATAATAAGGTTCTAATGTTATGATTTATAGTGCTATATTAAGGTTCTAATGTTATGATTTATAGTGCTATAATAAGGTTCTAATGTTATGATATATAGTACTATAATAAGGTTATAATGTTATGATTTATAGTGCTATATTAAGGTTCTAATGTTATGATTATTAGTGCTATAATAAGGTTCTAATGTTATGATATATAGTACTATAATACGGTTCTAATGTTATGATATAAAGTACTATAATAAGGTTCTAATGTTATGATATAAAGTACTATAATAAGGTTATAATGTTATGATATAACGTACTATAATAAGGTTCTGATGTTATGATATATAGTGCTATAATAAGGTTCTAATGTTATGATATATAGTGCTATAATAAGGTTCTAATGTTATGATGTATAGTGCTATAATAAGGTTATAATGTTATGATGTATAGTGCTATAATAAGGTTATAATGTTATGATATAAAGTACTATAATAAGGTTATAATGTTATGATATAACGTACTATAATAAGGTTCTGATGTTATGATATATAGTGCTATAATAAGGTTCTAATGTTATGATATATAGTGCTATAATAAGGTTCTAATGTTATGATGTATGATACTAACGCAGTGTCCTAGCCCTGCCCCTCTCCCTCTCTGCTCCATTGCCTGTCTAGAGTTACTAATGCTGTGGAGGGGAAACACACCACACCAGGTAAACAGGCTTTGTCCCAAATGGCACCCTATTCCCTACATAGTGTACTACATTTTCGACCAGAGCCCTCTGGGCCCTGCATGGTCAAAAGTAGTGCAATAACTAGGAAATAGGGTGCCCTTTGGGATGTTGCTCTGTTTATCAGACAGGGTTTTATTGTGGAGTGACAGTAGACATGACATGATACGACTTCTACAAATGTCAGCTCTCTGTAGTACACTAATATTCACTTTGTAGTTCTTAAAGTGGTTTGTGTGGTCTAGTTTTTGTAGTTTCTAAAGTGGACTCTGACTGTGTAGTTTTTTATGTCTGACTGTGGTTGGATTCAGCATAGAAAACATCCCAACACCTACACTGAAAAAAAGGAAGGTTCTTAAATGGTTCTTCCTCAGCTCTTAAGAGTGTAGGCTGAATAATGTAGGATGTGTAACTGTGATGTGCCAGACGTGTTGCTGACAGCCTGGTTTATACTGGGTGTTTTACACCTATGTGTGTGTGTCTCTGTCTGTGTGTGTGTGTGTGTGTGTGAGTGTGTTTTACACCTATGTGTGTGTGTCTCTGTCTGTGTGTGTGTGTGTTTTACACCTGTGTGTGTGTCTGTCTCACATACACACCTCACCCCCACGGTGAAAACACACACCTCCACTAGACTGACTGCCGAACTGAGTGGGCTGAATCACCTGTCTAACTACCATTACTATTCATGAGTTGCACGTCTGGTCACAATGCTGTTTGGAACGTTCTCTTGAGGACTGACGCCCGACTGAAGGTTCACCTCAATGCATTCTCAGTGATGAAGATTTATTCCAAAGTGCAATACAGTGGCTTGGAAACACCATGACATTTCAAAAGGAGGCAAATAATTATTTGGAAAATCTTTTGTTATCATTGTGATGTCGCCAGAATGACCCTAGATGCAGTATAACTTTAGTTAGCTTACTAAGATTGAGGGAACAGCACCACATTTTTATAGCATTGCTAGCTATTCTTGACAAACTTTGCTAGCTAATGGCAACACTGCCATCACTCTGAAGTAAGTTTCACGACATCATAATGATGGCAAAGTTGTTTCCTACTAATTATTTGCCTACTTTAGTAATGTGATTGTATTAGACGAACAGTCATTACCCCGTTTGTAACGGCAGCCTTCCCTCTCTTCATGAGAAGAGAGGGTGTAACAGGGATCGGACCAACACGCAGCGTAGCCAGTGCTCAACATGTTTAATAAAACGATAAACAGTGAACACTTACAACGAATACAAAATAACAAATGTGGCAAACCGATACAGCCCTATCTGGTGCAGAGAAAACACAAAGACAGGAAACAACCACCCACAAACCCCAACACAAAACAAGCCACCTATATATGATTCCCAATCAGAGACAACACAAAACACCTGCCTCTGATTGAGAACCATATTAGGCCAAACATAGAAACAGACAAACTAGACACACAACATAGAATGCCCACCCAGCTCACGTCCTGACCAACACTAAAACAAGCAAAACACACAAGAACTATGGTCAGAACGTGACAGTACCCCCCTCCTGAGGTGCGGACTCCGAACGCACCCCCTAAAACTCTAGGGGAGGGTCTGGGTGGGCATCTGTCCGCGGTGGCGGCTCCGGCGCTGGACGAGGACACCAATCCACCATTGTCTTTGTCCCCCTCCTTAGCGTCCTTTGAGTGGCGACCCTCGCCGCCGACCTTGGCCTAGGTACCCTCACAAAGGGCCCCATCAGACTGAGGAGACAGCTCCGAACCGAGAGGTAGCTCAGGACAGAGAGGTAGCTCAGGACAGAGAGGTAGCTCCGGACAGAGAGGTAGCTCCGGACGAATGGCAGCTCATGACTGGAGGGCAGCTCATGACTGGAGGGCAGCTCATGACTGGAGGGCAGCTCATGACTGGAGGGCAGCTCATGACTGGAAGGCAGCTCATGACTGGAGGGCGGCTCTGGCAGCTCCTGACTGGCTGGCGGCTCTGGCAGCTCCTGACTGGCTGGCGGCTCTGGCAGCTCCTGACTAGCTGGCGGTTCTGGCAGCTCCTGACTGGCTGGCGGCTTTGTCGCTGGTGGCGCTGTGCAGACGGATGGCTCAGATGGCGCTGGGCAGACGGATGGCTCAGATGGCGCTGGGCAGGCAGGCAGCTCAGACGGCGCTGGGCAGGCAGGCAGCTCAGACGGCGCTGGGCAGGCAGGCAGCTCAGACGGCGCTGGGCAGGCAGGCAGCTCAGACGGCGCTGGGCAGGCAGGCAACTCAGACCTGCTGAGGCGCACAGTAGGCCTGGTGCGTGTTGCCGGAACTGGTGGTACCGGTTTGTAGACACGCACCTCAAGGCTAGTGCGGGGAGCAGGAACAGGGCACACTGGACTCTCGAGGCGCACTATACACCTGGTGCGTGGTACCGGCACTGGTGGTATCGGGCTGAGGGCACGCACCTCAGGACCATTGCGGGGAGAAGGAACAGTGCGTACAGGGCTCTGGATACGCACAGTAAGCTTGGTGCGTGGTGCTGGAACTGGTGGTACCGGGCTGGAGACACGCACCGCAGGGAGAGTGCGTGGAGGAGGAACAGAGTTCTGGAGACGCACAGGAAGCCTGGTGCGTGGTGTAGGCACTGGTGTTACTGGGCTGGGGCGAGGAGGTGGCGCCGGATATACCGGACCGTGAAGGCGTACAGGAGCTCTTAAGCACAGAGCCTGCCCAACCTTACCTGGTTTAATGCTCCCCGTAGCCAGGCCAGTGCGGCGAGGTGGAATAGCCCGCACTGGGCTGTGCTGGCGAACCGGGGACACCATGCGTAAGGCTGATGCCATGTACACCGGCCCGAGGAGACGTACTGGAGGCCAGATACGTTGAGCCGGCTTTATGGCACCTGGCTCGATGCCCACTCTAGCCCGGCCGATACGTGGAGCTGGAATGTACCGCACCGGGCTAAGCACACGTACAGGAGACACCGTGCACTTTTCCGCACAACATGGTGTCTGCCCGTACTCTCGCTCTCCACGGCAAGCCCGGGAAGTTGGCGCAGGTCTCCTACCTGACTTCGCCACACTCCCCTTTAGCCCCCCCCCCCCCACCCCCCCCCCCCCCAAGAATTTTTTGGCCACCTATATATGATTCCCAATCAGAGACAACACAAAACACCTGCCTCTGATTGAGAACCATATTAGGCCAAACATAGAAACAGACAAACTAGACACACAACATAGAATGCCCACCCAGCTCACGTCCTGACCAACACTAAAACAAGCAAAACACACAAGAACTATGGTCAGAACGTGACACCGTTAAGAATGTCTGGGCACCAGTAGCCTTTTGGGCACCAGTATGGTGGGCCTCATTTTAGAACGTTCATAACCATGACACGACCGAGTGAAGGACGTGCAACCCATGAAGACTATTACGTACCATTAATCAGATGTTTTATTGAAATGTTGATATAAATGTCTATACATTGCCCAAACATCGTCCCGATCTGCTCAGCTATTTCCTTTAACAAAGAGAGCCGTATAATTTATCACATCGGTATGTTATTATGTGTGTATGTGTGAGTGAGTGTGTATGTGTGTGTGTGACTGCCTCAGGGAATGGACAGAGGAATTGATCAGTATGTCTGTGCTGTAGAGATCTGCCTGAGGAGGAGAATAGATCAGTGTGTCAGCGCTGTAGAGATCTGCCTGAGGAGGAGAATAGATCAGTGTGTCAGTGCTGTAGAGATCTGCCTGAGGAGGAGAATAGATCAGTGTGTCAGCGCTGTAGAGATCTGCCTGAGGAGGAGAATAGATCAGTGTGTCAGCGCTGTAGAGATCTGCCTGAGGAGGAGAATAGATCAGTATGTCTGTGCTGTAGAGATCTGCCTGAGGAGGAGAATAGATCAGTGTGTCAGCGCTGTAGAGACCTGCCTGAGGAGGAGAATAGATCAGTGTGTCAGCGCTGTAGAGATCTGCCTGAGGAGAATAGATCAGTGTGTCAGCGCTGTAGAGATCTGCCTCAGGAGGAGAATAGATCAGTGTGTCAGCGCTGTAGAGATCTGCCTGAGGAGTAGAATAGATCAGTGTGTCAGCGCTGTAGAGATCTGCCTGAGGAGCAGAATAGATCAGTGTGTCAGCGCTGTAGAGATCTGCCTGAGGAGGAGAATAGATCAGTATGTCAGCGCTGTAGAGATCTGCCTGAGGAGGAGAATAGATCAGTGTGTCAGCGCTGTAGAGATCTGCCTGAGGAGGAGAATAGATCAGTATGTCTGTGCTGTAGAGATCTGCCTGAGGAGGAGAATAGATCAGTATGTCAGCGCTGTAGAGATCTGCCTGAGGAGGAGAATAGATCAGTATGTCAGTGCTGTAGAGATCTGCCTGAGGAGGAGAATAGATCAGTATGTCAGTGCTGTAGAGATCTGCCTGAGGAGGAGAACAGGGCTTCAGAACAACGACAAGGCTTTGAGGCTTTACAGAAGGATCTATCTGGAACTGAACTAAGGCCATACATGTGTAAGGAAGCTAAAGGCAGGCAGGAACAGAGCAAGAGGAGAAGAGGGGAGGGGAGGGGGAGAGGAGTGGAGCGGAGGAGAAGAGGGGAGGGGGAGAGGAGTGGAGGGGAGGAGAATAGGGGAGGGGGAGAAGAGTGGGGGAGGGGGAGAGGAGTGGGAGAGGGAGAGGAGTGGAGGGGAGGATAAGAGGAAAGGGGAGGGGGAGAGGAGTGGAGGGGAGGATAAGAGGAAAGGGGGAGAGGAGTGGAGGGGAGGAGAAGAGGAAAGGGGGAGAGGAGTGGAGGGGAGGAGAAGAGGAAAGGGGGAGAGGAGTGGAGGGGAGGAGAAGAGGGGAGGGGGAGAGGAGGGGAGGGGAGGATAAGAGGAAAGGGGAGGGGGAGAGGAGTGGAGGGGAGGATAAGAGGAAAGGGGGAGAGGAGTGGAGGGGAGGAGAAGAGGAAAGGGGGAGAGGAGTGGAGGGGAGGAGAAGAGGGGAGGGGAGTGTAGGGGAGGAGAAGAGGGGAGGGGGAGAGGAGTGGAGGGGAGGAGAAGAGGAAAGGGGGAGAGGAGTGGAGGGGAGGAGAAGAGGGGAGGGGGAGAGGAGTGGAGGGGAGGAGAAGAGGGGAGGGGGAGAGGAGTGGAGGGGAGGAGAAGAGGGGAGGGGGAGAGTAGAGGCAGGGAGGGGAGAGAAGAGGAAATGAGAGAAGAGGAAAGAAGAGGAGAGGAAAGGAGAGGAAAGGAAAGGAGAGGAGAGGAAAGGAGAGAAGAGGAAAGGAGAGGAGAGGAGAGCAGAGGAAGGGAGAGGATAGGAGAGCAGAGGAGACAAGGGGAGAGTAGAGAAAAGGACAGCAGGGGAGAGGAGAACTGTCTTCTCCAGATGAAAGATGGGGGGAGATGTGACCTGCAAACCATTATCTCTCTCTGGGTTGAAGAGGAGGCAGAGAGATCTGGCTGGTGTGGTGAAATAAGGAGAAGGCTGTGTGTGTGTGTGTGTGTGTGTGTGTGTGTGTGTGTGTGTGTGTGTGTGTGTGTGTGTGTGTGTGTGTGTGTGTGTGTGTGTGTGTGTGTGTGTGTGTGTGTGTGTAGGACAGCACACACACACACAGACAGACAGACAGACAGACAGACAGACAGACAGACAGACAGACAGACAGACAGACAGACAGACAGACAGACAGACAGACAGACAGACAGACAGACAGACAGACAGAGCCAGTAGGGACCCAACAATATAAACTGGTAGAGTAGAGAGTCAGTAGAGACCCAACAATATAAACTGGTAGAGTAGAGAGCCAGTAGAGACCCAACAATATAAACTGGTAGAGTAGAGAGTCAGTAGAGACCCAACAATATAAACTGGTAGAGTAGAGAGTCAGTAGAGACCCAACAATATAAACTGGTAGAGTAGAGAGCCAGTAGAGACCCAACAATATAAACTGGTAGAGTAGAGAGCCAGTAGAGACCCAACAATATAAACTGGTAGAGTAGAGAGTCAGTAGAGACCCAACAATATAAACTGGTAGAGTAGAGAGTCTGTAGAGACCCAACAATATAAACTGGTAGAGTAGAGAGTCTGTAGAGACCCAACAATATAAACTGGTAGAGTAGAGAGCCAATAGAGACCCAACAATATAAACTGGTAGAGTGGAGAGTCAGTAGAGACCCAACAATATAAACTGGTAGAGTAGAGAGTCTGTAGAGACCCAACAATATAAACTGGTAGAGTAGAGAGCCAGTAGAGACCCAACAATATAAACTGGTAGAGTAGAGAGTCTGTAGAGACCCAACAATATAAACTGGTAGAGTAGAGAGCCAGTAGAGACCCAACAATATAAACTGGTAGAGTAGAGAGTCTGTAGAGACCCAACAATATAAACTGGTAGAGTAGAGAGTCAGTAGAGACCCAACAATATAAACTGGTAGAGTAGAGAGTCAGTAAATCTCCAGTGGATATTGAAGTTGGGTTGTCTGAGGAGTAAATACTCAAAAGTCTTTGAAAACACTTCTACTCCTGTAGGACTATTCCCATATGGATAAAACTAGATTACAATTCCCACATGGATACACATGCAGAGACGGACAGACACACACATACACACAGACACCGCTACATCCCTATGTGGGTACAGCTAGTACTGAGAGAGGAACACTGTCTACTCACCAGTGAATACATACACATGTACTAACACAACACACACAGCCTGTTCTAACCCAATACCTACAGTACATGTACTAACACAACACACACAGCCTGTTCTAACCCAATACCTACAGTACATGTACTAACACAATACACACAGCCTGTTCTAACCCAATACCTACAGTACATGTACTAACACAACACACACAGTCTGTTCTAACCCAATACCTACAGTACATGTACTAACACAACACACACAGTCTGTTCTAACCCAATACCTACAGTACATGTACTAACACAACACACACAGCCTGTTCTAACCCAATACCTACAGTACATGTACTAACACAACACACAATCATATTCATTCAGACACGATCAATAGCAGGCTCACTCTATGGTTGCTCAACCAGTATACTGTACGTTGTAGTTCATCAATACATTGGTTTCTAGAATGCAGATTGTACACATCACCTGCAGGCAAGGCACATAGGCGTATGCAAAACTATGATTGAATAGAACAAAAATCGGACTAATTCTATTTCAGAACAGGCCTTGTTATTTCTTGACAGTATGCCTAGATGTTTGCGTTGCTGTACCTACATCATATCAGGGCATCTTAAAATAAACACCCTAAAAATGCATCCAGTTCTCCACCTCCACAGGGATATGCAGACACGCTGAACAACGGAAATCACAAGTCCACCCACTGCCAATGTAATAACCTCATGCTGTTTGGTATCTTCCCTCAAGCATGTTATTTCCAAACACACAGGCAACACACAGGCATACAGTTCATGTATAATTAATTTGGCTGTGAGTGTTGGGAGGAGGGAGTGCGTGGAGTTTGGGGTTTGGCTGTGAGTATAGAACGAAGAGGTGGGTGTACTAGGGTTTGGTAGGGACTCAGAGCTGAGCCATGGCTTAGGATGGGGGTGGGTGTAGGTTTTAGGGGGGTTAGGATGGGGGTTGGGTAGGCATTGTAGGCTAGAGAGACACACTGATCCAATCCTTTGGTTAGTGGGAATCAAAGAGACACACTCTGCCAAGGCTTGGGATTTGGGATTTGGTATTTATCAGGATCCCCATTAGCAGCTGCAAAAGCATCAGCTACTTTTCCTGGAGTCCACATGAAACATGACATAATACATAGTAGAGAACATTATTAGTTAAGGACTGAAATACATACATCATACAAAACATACAAAACATCACGCATATCAGTACATACACACAATATCTAGGTCTAATAAATCATATGCAAATTACAACATAATATACATATAAAATGGCTGTGTCTCTTCACAGTCCGCTTTGTGGGTGAAGGTGTTCTTTTATCATTTTTTAAAAACTGTTTTTTTTATCACTAGCTTGAGTTACCTGGGGTGGCAGAAAGTTAGGGGGTTAGGGATGGGAGTTGGGTTGGGATGGGTGCTAGTAGGCACTGTAGCTGGAGTCACACACTGAACCAAAGCTTGGGATCGGGGTTGGGGTTAGGGTTAGTGCTGGGTGTGTTATGGGTGCTAGCAGTGGGCAGGTTGGGGTGTGTTATGGGTGCTAGCAGTGGGCAGGTTGGGGTGTGTGTTGGGGGCTAGCAGTGGGCAGGTTGGGGTGTGTGTTGGGGGCTGGCTAGTGGGCAGGTTGGGGTGTGTAATGGGGGCTGGCTAGTGGGCAGGTTGGGGTGTGTTATGGGTGCTAGCTAGTAGGCAGGTTGGGGTGTGTGTTGGGGGCTAGCAGTGGGCAGGTTGGGGTGTGTGTTGGGGGTTGGCAGTGGGCAGGTTGGGGTGTGGGTTGGGGCTGGTTGGTGGGCAGGTTGGGGTGTGGGTTGGCGGCTAGCTAGTGGGCAGGTTGGGGTGTGTGTTGGGGGCTGGTTGGTGGGCAGGTTGGGGTGTGTGTTGGGGGCTGGCTGGTGGGCAGGTTGGGGTGTGTGTTGGGGGCTGGCTAGTGGGCAGGTTGGGGTGTGTGTTGGGGGCTGGCTGGTGGGCAGGTTGGGGTGTGGGTTGGGGGCTAGCAGTGGGCAGGTTGGGGTGTGTGTTGGGGCTGGCTGATGGGCAGGTTGGGGTGTGTGTTGGGGGCTAGCAGTGGGCAGGTTGGGGTGGGGGTTGGGGGCTAGCTAGTGGGCAGGTTGGGGTGTGTGTTGGGGGCTGGCTGGTGGGCAGGTTGGGGTGTGGGTTGGGGCTGGCTGGAGGGCAGGTAGGGGTGTTTGTTGGGGGCTGACTGGTGGGCAGGTTGGGGTGTGTTGGGGGCTAGCAGTGGGCAGGTTGGGGTGTGTGTTGGGGGCTAGCAGTGGGCAGGTAAGGGGTGTGGGTTGGGGCTGGTTGGTGGGCAGGTTGGGGTGTGTGTTGGGGGCTAGCAGTGGGCAGGTTGGGGCGTGTGTTGGGGGCTAGCAGTGGGCAGGTTGGGGTGTGTGTTGGGGGCTAGCAGTGGGCAGGTTGGGGTGTGTGTTGGGGGCTAGCAGTGGGCAGGTTGGGGTGTGTGTTGGGGGCTAGCTAGTGGGCAGGTTGGGGTGTGTGTTGGAGGCTAGCAGTGGGCAGGTAGGGGTGTGGGTTGGGGCTGGTTGGTGGGCAGGTTGGGGTGTGTGTTGGGGGCTAGCAGTGGGCAGGTTGGGGTGTGTGTGGGGGGCTAGCAGTGGGCAGGTTGGGGTGTGTGTTGGGGGCTAGCAGTGGGCAGGTTGGGGTGTGTGTTGGGAGCTAGCTAGTGGGCAGGTTGGGGTGTGTGTTGGGGGCTAGCAGTGGGCAGGTAGGGGTGTGGGTTGGGGCTGGTTGGTGGGCAGGTTGGGGTGTGTGTTGGGGGCTAGCAGTGGGCAGGTTGGGGTGTGTGTTGGGGGCTAGCAGTGGGCAGGTTGGGGTGTGTGTTGGGGGCTAGCAGTGGGCAGGTTGGGGTGTGGGTTGGGGGCTAGCAGTGGGCAGGTTGGGGTGTGTGTTGGGGGCTAGCTAGTGGGCAGGTTGGGGTGTGTGTTGGAGGCTAGCTAGTGGGCAGGTTGGGGTGCGTGTTGGGGGCTAGCAGTGGGCAGGTTGGGGTGTGTGTTGGGGGCTAGCAGTGGGCAGGTTGGGGTGTGTGTTGGGGGCTGGCTGGTGGGCAGGTTGGGGTGTGTGTTGGGGGCTGGCTGGTGGGCAGGTTGGGGTGTGTGTTGGGGGCTGGCTGGTGGGCAGGTTGGGGTGTGGGTTGGGGGCTGGCTGGTGGGCAGGTTGGGGTGTGTGTTGGGGGCTGGCTGGTGGGCAGGTTGGGGTGTGGGTTGGGGGCTGGCTAGTGGGCAGGTAGGGGTGTGTGTTGGGGGCTGGCTGGTGGGCAGGTTGGGGTGTGTGCTGGGGGCCAGCAGTGGGCAGGTTGGGGTGTGTGTTGGGGGCTAGCAGTGGGCAGGTAGGGGTGTGGGTTGGGGCTGGTTGGTGGGCAGGTTGGGGTGTGGTTTGGGGGCTAGCTAGTGGGCAGGTTGGGGTGTGTGTTGGGGGCTACCAGTGGGCAGGTTGGGGTGTGTGTTGGGGGCTGGCTAGTGGGCAGGTTGGGGTGTGTTATGGGTGCTAGCTAGTAGGCAGGTTGGGGTGTGTGTTGGGGGCTAGCAGTGGGCTGGTTGGGGTGTGTGTTGGGGGCTAGCAGTGGGCAGGTTGGGGTGTGGGTTGGGGCTGGTTGGTGGGCAGGTTGGGGTGTGGGTTGGGGGCTAGCTAGTGGGCAGGTTGGGGTGTGGGTTGGGGGCTGGCTTGTTGGCCATTTGGTGTGTGGGTTGGGGGCTAGCAGTGGGCAGGTTGGGGTGTGTGTTTGGGGCTGGCTGATGGGCAGGTAGGGGTGTGGGTTGGGGGCTAGCTAGTGGGCAGGTTGGGGTGTGGGTTGGGGGCTAGCTAGTGGGCAGGTTGGGGTGTGTGTTGGGGGCTGGCAGTGGGCAGGTTGGGGTGTGGGTTGGGGCTGGCTGGAGGGCAGGTAGGGGTGTTTGTTAGGGGCTGACTGGTGGGCAGGTTGGGTGTGTGTTGGGGGCTGGCTGTTGGTTAGGTTGGGGTGTATGTTGGGGGCTGACTGGTGGGCAGGTTGGGGTGTGTGTTGGTGGCTGGCTGGTTGGCAGGTTGGGGTGTGTGTTGGGGGCTAGCTGGTGGGCAGGTTGGGGTGTGGGTTGGGGGCTAGCTAGTGGGCAGGTTGGGGTGTGGGTTGGGGGCTAGCTAGTGGGCAGGTTGGGGTGTGTGTTGGGGGCTGTCTGGTGTGCAGGTGGGGCTGTGGGATGGGGGCTGGTTGGTGGGCAGGTTGGGGTGAGTGTTGGGGCTGGCTGGTGGGCAGGTTGGGGTGTGTGTTGGGGGCTAGCTGGTGGGCAGGTTGAGGTGTGTGTTGGGGGCTAGCAGTGGGCAGGTAGGGGTGTGGGTTGGGGCTGGTTGGTGGGCAGGTTGGGGTGTGGGTTGGGGGCTAGCTAGTGGGCAGGTTGGGGTGTGTGTTGGGGGCTGGCTAGTGGGCAGGTTGGGGTGTGTTATGGGTGCTAGCTAGTAGGCAGGTTGGGGTGTGTGTTGGGGGCTAGCAGTGGGCAGGTTGGGGTGTGTGTTGGGGGCTAGCAGTGGGCAGGTAGGGGTGTGGGTTGGGGCTGGTTGGTGGGCAGGTTGGGGTGTGTGTTGGGGGCTAGCAGTGGGCAGGTTTGGGTGTGTGTTGTGGGCTAGCAGTGGGCAGGTTGGGGTGTGTGTTGGGGGCTAGCAGTGGGCAGGTTGGGGTGTGTGTTGGGGGCTAGCAGTGGGCAGGTTGGGGTGTTTGTTGGGGGCTAGCTAGTGGGCAGGTTGGGGTGTGTGTTGGAGGCTAGCTAGTGGGCAGGTTGGGGTGTGTGTTGGGGGCTAGCAGTGGGCAGGTTGGGGTGTGTGTTGGGGGCTGGCTGGTGGGCAGGTTGGGGTGTGTGTTGGGGGCTGGCTGGTGGGCAGGTTGGGGTGTGGGTTGGGGGCTGGCTAGTGGGCAGGTAGGGGTGTGTGTTGGGGGCTGGCTGGTGGTCAGGTTGGGGTGTGTGCTGGGGGCTAGCAGTGGGCAGGTTGGGGTGTGTGTTGGGGGTTAGCAGTGGGCAGGTAGGGGTGTGGGTTGGGGCTGGTTGGTGGGCAGGTTGGGGTGTGATTTGGGGGATAACTAGTGGGCAGGTTGGGGTGTGTGTTGGGGGCTAGCAGTAGGCAGGTTGGGGTGTGTGTTGGGGGCTGTCTAGTGGGCAGGTTGGGGTGTGTTATTATGGGTGCTAGCTAGTTGGCAGGTTGGGGTGTGGGTTGGGGGCTAGCAGTGGGCTGGTTGGGGTGTGTGTTGGGGGCTAGCAGTGGGCAGGTTGGGTTGTGGGTTGGGGCTGGTTGGTGGGCAGGTAGGGGTGTGGGTTGGGGGCTAGCTAGTGGGCAGGTTGGGGTGTGGGTTGGGGGCTGGCTTGTGGGCCATTTGGGGTGTGGGTTGGGGGCTAGCAGTGGGCAGGTTGGGGTGTGTGTTTGGGGCTGGCTGATGGGCAGGTAGGGGTGTGGGTTGGGGGCTAGCTAGTGGGCAGGTTGGGGTGTGGGTTGGGGGCTAGCTAGTGGGCAGGTTGGGGTGTGTGTTGGGGGCTGGCTGGTGGGCAGGTTGGGGTGTGGGTTGGGGCTGGCTGGTGGGCAGGTTGGGGTGTGTGTTGGGGGCTAGCTGGTGGGCAGGTTGGGGTGTGTGTTGGGGGCTGGTTGGTGTGCAGGTAGGGGTGTGGGTTGGGGGCTGGTTGGTAGGCAGGTTGGGGTGTGTGTTGGGGCTGGCTGGTGGGCAGGTTGGGGTGTGTGTTGGGGGCTAGCTGGTAGGCAGGTTGGGGTGTGGGTTGGGGGCTGGTTGGTGGGCATGGTAGACTGGAGAGACACACAGAACAGAGCCCAGGCTTGGCAGAGGAACAAAGACCAGAGGATAGATGATCCACCCCAGCTCACACTGAGACAGACATGAACAGAAAGACACAACAAACCGTCATCATCTGATCATCAGACCATCAATTGTGTTGTTGTTTGTGTCGCACTGCTTTGCTTTATCTTGGCCAGGTCGCAGTTGTAAATGAGAACTTCATCTCAACTAGCCTACCTGGGTAAATAAAGGTGAAATAAAAAATAAAAATTCCTCCTCCAGTCTCAACGCTACCAGATCTGCTTCCCTGATAGTCCATCATCACTTCCTTGATCATCCATCATCTCTTCCCTGATCCTCCATCACCTCTTCCCTGATCCTCCATCACCTCTTCCCTGATCCTCCATCATCTCTTCCCTGATCATCCATCATCTCTTCCCTGATCCTCCATCATCTCTTCCCTGATCCTCCATCACCTCTTCCCTGATCCTCCATCATCTCTTCCCTGATCATCCATCATCTCTTCCCTGATCCTCCATCATCTCTTCCCTGATCCTCCATCATCTCTTCCCTGATCCTCCATCATCTCTTCCCTGATCCTCCATCATCTCTTCCCTGATCCTCCATCATCTCTTCCCTGATCATCCATCATCTCTTCCCTGATCCTCCATCATCTCTTCCCTGATCCTCCATCATCTCTTCCCTGATCCTCCATCATCTCTTCCCTGATCCTCCATCATCTCTTCCAGTTTCATTACTCTCACAATGTATTTATTTGTTGATGTTTTTTGTTTTTTGTACATGTTTACCCAATTCAGCTTCTAGCTGCCATGTATGTAAAATATTCTGCTGGTAACCTTCAGTGACACAATACATAATTATACTACAGACAAACCTTCAGTAACATAGTACAGCCACTGCCAAATACAAACTACATGATCATTTACATCTCAGTCTTAACAAGCACTCTTATCTAGAGCCACTTACAATAAGTCCATTCAACCAAAGAAGGTAACACAATCATTTAAGGTATTTACATAGCACATCATTTCATATACAAACACAACAAATATCCTTCAACCTTTGAATGAGTAACTCTCAATCCACAAATGTGTATTTTATTATTCTGTTAATGTATGGACTGCAATGAGCTGTCTCCACCTCATAGGTCACAGCTAACAGGGCAGAGAGACAGACATGTTTTAATGTAACAAAGTCTTTAGTTTGGGATAGTTCCTCTTCCAACTATTGATCAGGGGTGTAGAAGAGACAAGAAGCTGAGGCTAGCTGAGTTCTATTTGGCTATAGAAGAGGTGTCTCAGTGTTCCTCTATAGTTGTCAGACTGCTACCCACCATCATTATCAATGTACTAATCACATGCAGGCACACACACTCACGCACGCACGCAAGTACGCACACACACACACACTCACTCACACACGCACACACACACTCACGCACACGCACGCACGCACGCACCAACGCACGCACCTACGCACACACACACACACACACACACACACACACACACACACACACACACACACACACACACACACACACACACACACACACACACACACACACACACACACACACACACACACACACACACACACACACACACACACACACACACAGTAATAGAGTTATGTCGGTGCTCTCAGCAGCAGCAGAAGCAGCAGGGAGTTTGTACTGTGGCATCCATCAGCTATGAGAGATCGTCCATTATCCAGGCTAGCTGAGGCTCATTGTAATCACTCTGCATTGACGTGCTGCCAGCAGCACGGCTATAAGTCAATGGACAGTCTGTACTGTTATAACCAGGAACTGGTTCAGGGAACAGAACAAAAATCTAAAAATAACTACGTTTTTCAAGGAACAGAAATGGAACGTTGAATGAAAGTGATCCATACTGTTAAAGAACTGTTATTTTAAAACCATTGGAACCGGTCAATAATGTTATTTTACCTTTCATGCAGTTTTTGTCCAGTCCCACAAAAAAACGCAATAAAGCGCCTATGCAGAGCCATCACTCTGTCGCTCAGATACTTATTCCAGTGTCTACCTGTAAGCTGAAAATATTTACCAGTTTGTGTGTGTGTTTAGGCTATCTGACCCTCCCTCTTCCGAAGTATAGACTACTGTACTGACAATACCACAGGCTACTGTACTGACGTTACCATAGGCTACTGTACTGACGTTACCATAGGCTACTGTACTGACGTTACCATAGGCTACTGTACTGACGTTACCATAGGCTACTGTACTGACGTTACCATAGGTTACTGTACTGACGTTACCATAGGCTACTGTACTGACGTTACCATAGGCTACTGTACTGACGTTACCATAGGCTACTGTACTGACGTTACCATAGGCTACTGTACTGACGTTACCATAGGCTACTGTACTGACGTTACCATAGACTACTGTACTGACAATACCACAGGCTACTGTACTGACGTTACCATAGACTACTGTACTGACAATACCACAGGCTACTGTACTGACGTTACCATAGACTACTGTACTGACAATACCACAGGCTACTGTACTGACGTTACCATAGGCTACTGTACTGACAATACCATAGACTACTGTACTGACAATACCACAGGCTACTGTACTGACGTTACCATAGGCTACTGTACTGACAATACCACAGGCTACTGTACTAACGTTACCATAGGCTACTGTACTGACAATACCACATGCTACTGTATTGACGTTACCATAGACTACTGTACTGACAATACCACAGGCTACTGTACTGACGTTACCATAGGCTACTGTACTGACGTTACCATAGACTACTGTACTGACGTTACCATAGACTACTGTACTGACGTTACCATAGGCTACTGTACTGACAATACCACAGGCTACTGTACTGACGTTACCATAGGCTACTGTACTGACGTTACCATAGACTACTGTACTGACGTTACCATAGACTACTGTACTGACGTTACCATAGACTACTGTACTGACGTTACCATAGACTACTGTACTGACAATACCACAGGCTACTGTACTGACGTTACCATAGACTACTGTACTGACAATACCACAGGCTACTGTACTGACGTTACCATAGACTACTGTACTGACAATACCACAGGCTACTGTACTGACGTTACCATAGGCTACTGTACTGACGTTACCATAGACTACTGTACTGACGTTACCATAGGCTACTGTACTGACGTTACCATAGGCTACTGTACTGACAATACCATAGACTACTGTACTGACAATACCACAGGCTACTGTACTGACGTTACCATAGGCTACTGTACTGACAATACCACAGGCTACTGTACTGACGTTACCATAGGCTACTGTACTGACAATACCACATGCTACTGTATTGACGTTACCATAGACTACTGTACTGACAATACCACAGGCTACTGTACTGACGTTACCATAGACTACTGTACTGACAATACCACAGGCTACTGTACTGACGTTACCATAGGCTACTGTACTGACAATACCACAGGCTACTGTACTGACGTTACCATAGGCTACTGTACTGACAATACCACAGGCTACTGTACTGACGTTACCATAGACTACTGTACTGACAATACCACAGGCTACTGTACTGACGTTACCATAGGCTACTGTACTGACAATACCACAGGCTACTGTACTGACGTTACCATAGGCTACTGTACTGACAATACCACAGGCTACTGTACTGACGTTACCATAGACTACTGTACTGACAATACCATAGGCTACTGTACTGACGTTACCATAGGCTACTGTACTGACAATACGACATGCTACTGTACTGACGTTACCATAGACTACTGTACTGACGTTACCATAGATTACTGTACCAACATTACCATAGGCTACTGTACTGACGTTACCATAGATTACTGTACCAACATTACCATAGGCTACTGTACCGACGTTACCATAGACTACTGTACTGACGTTACCATAGACTACTGTACTGATGTTACCATAGACTACTGTACTGACATTACCATAGACTACTGTACTGACGTTACCATAGACTACTGTACTGACATTACCATAGACTACTGTACTGACTTTACCATAGACTACTGTACTGACGTTACCATAGACTACTGTACTGACGTTACCATAGGCTACTGTACCGACAATACCACAGGCTACTGTACTGACGTTACCATAGACTACTGTACTGACGTTACCATAGACTACTGTACTGACGTTACCATAGACTACTGTACTGACGTTACCATAGACTACTGTACTGACAATACCACAGGCTACTGTACTGACGTTACCATAGGCTACTGTACTGACGTTACCATAGACTACTGTACTGACGTTACCATAGACTACTGTACTGACAATACCACAGGCTACTGTACTGACGTTACCATAGACTACTGTACTGACAATACCACAGGCTACTGTACTGCCGTTACCATAGACTACTGTACTGACGTTACCATAGACTACTGTACTGACAATACCACAGGCTACTGTACTGACGTTACCATAGGCTACTGTACTGACAATACCATAGGCTACTGTACTGACAATACCACAGGCTACTGTACTGACGTTACCATAGGCTACTGTACTGACAATACCACATGCTACTGTACTGACGTTACCATAGACTACTGTACTGACGTTACCATAGACTACTGTACTGACGTTACCATAGACTACTGTACTGACGTTACCATAGGCTACTGTACTGACAATACCATAGACTACTGTACTGACGTTACCATAGACTACTGTACTGACGTTACCATAGACTACTGTACTGACGTTACCATAGACTACTGTACTGACGTTACCATAGGCTACTGTACTGACAATACCACAGGCTACTGTACTGACGTTACCATAGGCTACTGTACTGACGTTACCATAGACTACTGTACTGACGTTACCATAGACTACTGTACTGACGTTACCATAGACTACTGTACTGACGTTACCATAGACTACTGTACTGACGTTACCATAGACTACTGTACTGACGTTACCATAGGCTACTGTACTGACGTTACCATAGACTACTGTACTGACGTTACCATAGGCTACTGTACTGACGTTACCATAGACTACTGTACTGACGTTACCATAGACTACTGTACTGACGTTACCATAGACTACTGTACCGACGTTACCATAGACTACTGTACTGACGTTACCATAGACTACTGTACTGACGTTACCATAGGCTACTGTACCGACGTTACCATAGACTACTGTACTGACGTTACCATAGACTACTGTACTGACGTTACCATAGGCTACTGTACTGACGTTACCATAGACTACTGTACCGACGTTACCATAGACTACTGTACTGACGTTACCATAGACTACTGTACTGACAATACCACAGGCTACTGTACTGACGTTACCATAGACTACTGTACTGACGTTACCATAGGCTACTGTACTGACGTTACCATAGACTACTGTACTGACGTTACCATAGGCTACTGTACTGACGTTACCATAGACTACTGTACTGACGTTACCATAGACTACTGTACTGACGTTACCATAGACTACTGTACTGACGTTACCATAGACTACTGTACTGACAATACCACAGGCTACTGTACTGACGTTACCATAGACTACTGTACCGACGTTACCATAGGCTACTGTACCGACGTTACCATAGACTACTGTACTGCCGTTACCATAGACTACTGTACTGCCGTTACCATAGGCTACTGTACTGACGTTACCATAGACTACTGTACTGACGTTACCATAGGCTACTGTACTGACGTTACCATAGACTACTGTACTGACGTTACCATAGGCTACTGTACTGACGTTACCATAGACTACTGTACTGACATTACCATAGACTACTGTACTGACGTTACCATAGACTACTGTACTGACGTTACCATAGGCTACTATACTGACGTTACCATAGACTACTGTACTGACGTTACCATAGACTACTGTACTGACGTTACCATAGACTACTGTACTGACGTTACCATAGACTACTGTACTGACGTTACCATAGACTACTGTACTGACGTTACCATAGACTACTGTACTGACGTTACCATAGACTACTGTACTGACGTTACCATAGACTACTGTACTGACATTACCATAGACTACTGTACTGACGTTACCATAGACTACTGTACTGACGTTACCATAGGCTACTGTACTGACGGTAATGGAATTCTGGTTCTGCTCTGCACACAGAAGCTTGTTAGCTAGCTAGCTCAAGTTTGTTAGCTAGCTAGCTCAAAGGACGTTCAAAGTTTCTCCATGGAAGCCGCTCCTCCTAGGTATAATTCTGTGAACCTATTTCAGATAATGCATGTCATAACAAGATGCCCAGCACTTCAGTCCTCCTCCTTAACCTTCCCACCCGCAACATTTCAGTCACATTTGCGCAATAGGCGCAATGTAAACAACTAGCTTGCCTGTTCTATCTGCACTGATTCGTGAGTTAATTTAATGAGCTAAATGTAAAAAACTGTTGATTACACAGGAACAGAAAGGAACGATAAAAAAAGTTACTTTGTTTTGGTTTGAACAGGTTCAGAACTTTATTTTGCTGGTCGGAACAGTGGAACGTTACAAAAAAAATGTGTGGTTCTGTTCAGAACGAAACAATTGTGGTTCCAACCCCTGGTTATAACTCTCTACGTTCAGAGAGAGGAAGACATGGAGACACAGGAGAGAGAAAGACTGAGGGGGACATAGATGGAGGGACACAGGGAGAGAGGTACAGGGTTAGAGAGAAAGAGAGAGAGAGACTGAGGGGGACATAGATGGAGGGACACAGAGAGAGAGGTACAGGGTTAGAGAGAAAGAGAGAGAGAGACTGAGGGGGACGCAGATGGAGGGACACAGAGAGAGAGGTACAGGGTTAGAGAGAAAGAGAGAGAGAGACTGAGGGGGACATAGATGGAGGGACACAGAGAGAGAGGTACAGGGTTAGAGAGAAAGAGAGAGAGAGCGGGACATACTGTATACAGAGGTGAAGGACAGAGAGAGACAATGAGGGGCAGCGAGAGAGACTGAGAGACAGAGAGAGACTGAGAGGGGAGCGAGAGGTGGACAGGAAGACAGAGAGAGACAGAGATTGAGGAACAGAGTCAGAGAGAGATGGAGAAGGAGAGAGAGACTGAGAGATAGAGGAACAGGAGAGACAGAGACAGAGACAGAGACAGAGACAGAGACAGAGACAGAGACAGAGACAGACATGTACACAGAGCTGTATAAGTAGATTCTGGTCTGTCCTCCTGATGTAATTGCTGCTTCCATTTCTCTACATCAATTAACTTCAGCAAATCTCATCTGTGAGTGGCCGAGCATCCTAATGCACTGGAGTCAACGCCCCGAGACAGAAAGACAGAGACAGAGAGAGAGACAGAAGGGGGTACTGTATACATAGAGAGAGAGAGTCAGAGAGGAACATAGAGGTTTATATATAGAGAGAGGGAGTCAGAGAGGAACATAAAGGTTTATTGACAGAGAGAGAGTCAGAGAGGAGCGTAGATGTTTATAGAGACAGAGAGTCAGAGAGAAACAGAGTGGTTTAACGAGGGACTTGAATAGAGTCTAAGAGAGACAAAGAGATAAATAGAAAGAGAATCAGAATTAGTCAACAGAATATATAATTTCTCTCCCTCCACTCATCCTCCTCTCTTTCTCTCTTCTCATCCTTCCCTGAACGCAGATTCACCATCGTTCACTCTGATACCTGTACCCTGTTACCAGACAGCTGCTGTATACTTCCCATAGAAAGGCTACCCAAGAGAGGAGAGGAGAGATTCATGTGCCTTGCAAACAGAGTCCCTCCAGCGCTCTCAGTCGCTCTAGTGGAACGAACAGAACAGACCATCAGTGAAGAGCGAAAGGAGAGAACGAGGGATGACTTACTTGAGAAGGAGGACGGAGGGAGACAAAGGGAAGGTGCTCCTGTGAGTCTGGCTCTACCTGATTGAGCTGTAACTGCCACGGCCGACAGAGAGAAGGAAAGAGAGAGAGAAGGAGGGAGAGAGAGATAGAGAGAAGGAGAGAACAAGAGAGGGAGAGAGAGGAGGGAGAGAGACACGGGAGGCTTAGCTTTCTGTATGCAGGCTTTTCTGTAGTCTCGTGTGCGCCTTATGTGTGTGTGTGTGTGTGTGTGTGTGTGTGTGTGTGTGTGTGTGTGTGTGTGTGTGTGTGTGTGTGTGTGTGTGTGTGTGTGTGTGTGTGTGTGTGTGTGTGTGTGTGTGTGTGTGTGTGTGCTGTTCAGAGAGTCACCTCGGCTCTGCTCCGTGCAGATACACTCACTTTGCCTGCTTCTGGAACTCTGGGGAGCTCAGCGTGACACACACACACACACACACACACACACACACACACACACACACACACACACACACACACACACACACACACACACACACACCAGCGTTAGTTTCCAAGTCCCTAAATCACCCAGAGAGAGTGTTTAGCAGTGCTAAGATAATGCCATATTATGTTGGCTTTTTAGAGCTGAATAGTGATTCACAGAGAAATAAAGAGCCATGAAGTCCCAGAGCAAGCAGGGAGTTCCTGTGTTCCACAGAGATAAGGACAGAGAATGGGAACATCAGAATGCACACACACCCAGACTAATTCATCACTCATTCCCACATTCTGTGCTTGTAACTGAGAATAATGTCCAGAGCTGGTTTGTTCTGCTGCTATATGAAGATACAATCATTGATATCAAGGAATTGTTCTTGTTGTTAATTCTCCTTTCTTTTCTTATTTCATGAAGTGTATTCATTCTATTTGAGTCTCTCCCATCGGTTACAAGACACATAAACACACAGAAATGTAATGACCCAAAGACCTGCCGAGTGGCACAGCGGTCTAAGTAGCTGCGTCACTACAGATCCTGGTTCGATTCCGGGCTGTGTCGCAGCTTGCCGTGACCTGGAAACCCATGAGGTGGCGTACAATTGGTCCAGCGTTGTTTGTATTAGGGAAGGGATTGACTGGCCAGGATGTCATTGTCCCATTGCGCTCTTGCGACTCCTGTGGCGGGCTGGGCGCATGCATGCTGACACGGTCGCCAGGTGTACGGTGTTTCCTCCTACACATTGGCGCGGCTGGCTTCCGGGTTAAGTGGACATTGTGTCAAGAATCAGTGCGGCTTGTCAGGGTTGTATTTTGCAGGACACATGGCTCTCGAACTTTGCCTCTCCCCAGTCTGTACGGGAGTTGCAGCGATGGGACAAGACTGTAACTACCTCAGAGACATCACTGCTGTAGCAACTCTCCTCTTATTGGTCCTAGAGACATCACTGCTGTAGCAGCTCTCCTCTTATTGGTCCTAGAGACATCACTGCTGTAGCAACTCTCCTCTTATTGGTCCTAGAGACATCACTGCTGTAGCAACTCTCCTCTTATTGGTCCTAGAGACATCACTGCTGTAGCAACTCTCCTCTTATTGGTCCTAGAGACATCACTGCTGTAGCAACTCTCCTCTTATTGGTCCTAGAGACATTACTGCTGTAGCAGCTCTCCTCTTATTGGTCCTAGAGACATTACTGCTGTAGCAGCTCTCCTCTTATTGGTCCTAGAGACATCACTGCTGTAGCAACTCTCCTCTTATTGGTCCTAGAGACATTACTGCTGTAGCAGCTCTCCTCTTATTGGTCCTAGAGACATCACTGCTGTAGCAACTCTCCTCTTATTGGTCCTAGAGACATCACTGCTGTAGCAACTCTCCTCTTATTGGTCCTAGAGACATCACTGCTGTAACAACTCTCCTCTTATTGGTCCTAGAGACATCACTGCTGTAGCAACTCTCCTCTTATTGGTCCTAGAGACATCACTGCTGTAGCAACTCTCCTCTTATTGGTCCTAGAGACATCACTGCTGTAGCAACTCTCCTCTTATTGGTCCTAGAGACATCACTGCTGTAGCAACTCTCCTCTTATTGGTCCTAGAGACATCACTGCTGTAGCAATCTCCTCTTATTGGTCCTAGAGACATCACTGCTGTAGCAGCTCTCCTCTTATTGGTCCTAGAGACATCACTGCTGTAGCAGCTCTAATCTTATTGGTCCTAGAGACATCACTGCTGTAGCAGCTCTGCTCTTATTGGTCCTAGAGACATCACTGCTGTAGCAACTCTCCTCTTATTGGTCCTAGAGACATCACTGCTGTAGCAGCTCTAATCTTATTGGTCCTAGAGACATCACTGCTGTAGCAGCTCTCCTCTTATTGGTCCTAGAGACATCACTGCTGTAGCAGCTCTCCTCTTATTGGTCCTAGAGACATCACTGCTGTAGCAGCTCTCCTCTTATTGGTCCTAGAGACATCACTGCTGTAGCAGCTCTCCTCTTATTGGTCCTAGAGACATCACTGCTGTAGCAGCTCTCCTCTTATTGGTCCTAGAGACATCACTGCTGTAGCAAACAATGCCTTTCTTGTATTTCCTCTAGCATTAGTGATAAATATGTGTACCGCGTCTCCTCCTCTCTTCCTCTCCTCCAAGGTTTCCCAGAGGACATTGCATCTTAGCCACCCACACCCTTAGTAACATGTGTGTGTATGTGTGTGTAAACCACATCAGAAACATAAACCACATCAGGTTTCATTTAATAAACAGTTTTACGCAGTCCACTGTTCTTCTCTTCCCAGAATCTGTATTGTGTTAGTCTGTATAACATGGCAGATATTTTATAGGCATGGTGGATTTACTGCCACTGGCATTTATAGAAGAACCAGTAGGACACACACACACACACACACACACACACACACACACACACACACACACACACACACACACACACACACACACACACACACACACACACACACACACACACACACACACACACACACACACACACACACACACACACACAGGAAGGAAGCAGGTTAAGATATGTTAATAGCCAGCCAGACTGGACAGGTGGTGTAAATCTAAAACTCATAGTGTATTCAGTGTGTTAGCAGCAATATAACTACCATCCACCCTGACCCATCTACACTACATCATGTATATACAACTACCATCCACCCTGACCCATCTACACTACATCATGTATATACAACTACCATCCACCCTGACCCATCTACACTACATCATGTATATACAACTACCATCCACCCTGACCCATCTACACTACATCATGTATATACAACTACCATCCACCCTGACCCATCTACACTACATCATGTATATACAACTACCATCCACCCTGACCCATCTACACTACATCATGTATATACAACTACCATCCACCCTGACCCATCTACACTACATCATGTATATACAACTACCATCCACCCTGACCCATCTACACTACATCATGTATATATAACTACCATCCACCCTGACCCATCTACACTACATCATGTATATACAACTACCATCCACCCTGACCCATCTACACTACATCATGTATATACAACTACCATCCACCCTGACCCATCTACACTACATCATGTATATACAACTACCATCCACCCTGACCCATCTACACTACATCATGTATATACAACTACCATCCACCCTGACCCATCTACACTACATCATGTATATACAACTACCATCCACCCTGACCCATCTACACTACATCATGTATATACAACTACCATCCACCCTGACCCATCTACACTACATCATGTATATACAACTACCATCCACCCTGACCCATCTACACTACATCATGTATATACAACTACCATCCACCCTGACCCATCTACACTACATCATGTATATACAACTACCATCCACCCTGACCCATCTACACTACATCATGTATATACAACTACCATCCACCCTGACCCATCTACACTACATCATGTATATATAACTACCATCCACCCTGACCCATCTACACTACATCATGTATATACAACTACCATCCACCCTGACCCGTCTACACTACATCATGTATATACAACTACCATCCACCCTGACCCATCTACACTACATCATGTATACACAACTACCATCCACCCTGACCCATCTACACTACATCATGTATATACAACTACCATCCACCCTGACCCATCTACACTACATCATGTATATACAATTACCATCCACCCTGACCCATCTACACTACATCATGTATATACAACTACCATGCACCCTGACCCATCTACACTACATCATGTATATACAACTACCATCCACCCTGACCCATCTACACTACATCATGTATATACAACTACCATCCACCCTGACCCATCTACACTACATCATGTATATACAACTACCATCCACCCTGACCCATCTACACTACATCATGTATATACAACTACCATCCACCCTGACCCATCTACACTACATCATGTATATACAACAACCATGCACCCTGACCCATCTACACTACATCATGTATATACAACTACCATCCACCCTGACCCATCTACACTACATCATGTATATACAACTACCATCCACCCTGACCCATCTACACTACATCATGTATATACAACTACCATCCACCCTGACCCATCTACACTACATCATGTATATACAACTACCATCCACCCTGACCCATCTACACTACATCATGTATATACAACTACCATCCACCCTGACCCATCTACACTACATCATGTATATATAACTACCATCCACCCTGACCCATCTACACTACATCATGTATATACAACTACCATCCACCCTGACCCAAATACACTACATCATGTATATACAACTACCATCCACCCTGACCCATCTACACTACATCATGTATATACAACTACCATCCATCCTGACCCATCTACACTACATCATGTATATACAACTACCATCCACCCTGACCCATCTACACTACATCATGTATATACAACTACCATCCACCCTGACCCATCTACACTACATCATGTATATACAACTACCATCCACCCTGACCCATCTACACTACATCATGTATATATAACTACCATCCACCCTGACCCATCTACACTACATCATGTATATACAACTACCATCCACCCTGACCTATCTACACTACATCATGTATATACAACTACCATCCACCCTGACCCATCTACACTACATCATGTATATACAACTACCATCTACCCTGACCAATCTACACTACATCATGTATATACAACTACCATCCACCCTGACCCATCTACACTACATCATGTATATATAACTATCATCCACCCTGACCCATCTACACTACATCATGTATATACAACTACCATCCACCCTGACCCATCTACACTACATCATGTATATACAACTACCATCCACCCTGACCCATCTACACTACATCATGTATATACAACTACCATCCACCCTGACCCATCTACACTACATCATGTATATACAACTACCATCCACCCTGACCCATCTACACTACATCATGTATATACAACTACCATCCACCCTGACCCAGCTACACTACTTCATGTATATACAACTACCATCCACCCTGACCCATCTACACTACATCATGTATATACAACTACCATCCACCCTGATCCATCTACACTACATCATGTATATACAATTACCATCCACCCTGACCCATCTACACTACATCATGTATATACAACTACCATCCATCCTGACCCATCTACACTACATCATGTATATACAACTACCATCCACCCTGACCCATCTACACTACATCATGTATATACAACTACCATCCACCCTGACCCAAATACACTACATCATGTATATACAACTACCATCCACCCTGACCCATCTACACTACATCATGTATATACAACTACCATCCACCCTGACCCATCTACACTACATCATGTATATACAACTACCATCCACCCTGACCCATCCACACTACATCATGTATATACAATTACCATCCATCCTGACCCATCTACACTACATCATGTATATACAACTACCATCCACCCTGACCAATCTACACTACATCATGTATATACAACTACCATCCACCCTGACCCGTCTACACTACATCATGTATATACAATTACCATCCACCCTGACCCATCTACACTACATCATGTATATACAACTACCATCCACCCTGACCCATCTACACTACATCATGTATATATAACTACCATCCACCCTGACCCATCTACACTACATCATGTATATACAACTACCATCCACCCTGACCCATCTATACTACATCATGTACAGTTGAAGTCGGAATTTTACATACACCTTAGCCAAATACATTTAAACTCAGTTTTTCTCAGACAATTCCTGACATTTAATCCTAGTAAAAATTCCCTGTCTTAGGTCAGTTAGGATCACCACTTTATTTTAAGAATGTGAAATGTCAGAATAATGTTAGAGAGAATGTTTTATTTCAGCTTTTATGTCTTTCATCACATTCCCAGTGGGTCAGACGTTTACATACACTCAATTAGTATTTGGTAGCATTGCCTTTATATTGTTTAACTAAGATCAAACGTTTCGGGTAGCCTTCCAAACCTGCATATTTAGTTAATATTGCCTGCTAACCTGGCTCGTTGCGAACTCTGTGAAGACTTTTTCTTCCTAACAAAGACAGCCAACTTTGCCAAATGGGGGATGATTTAACAAAAGCGCATTTGCGAAAAAAAGCACAATCGTTGCACGACTGTACCTAACCATAAACATCAATGCCTTTTTTTAAATCAATACACAGAAGTATATATTTTTAAACCTGCATATTTTGCTAAAAGAAATCCAGGTTAGCAGGCAATATTAACCAGGTGAAATTGTCACACCCTGACCTTAGAGATCCTTTTTATGTCTCTATTTTGGTTTGGTCAAGGCGTGAGTTGGGGTGGGCATTCTATGTTTTGTGTTCTATGTTTTCTATTTCTTTTCTATTTTCTATTTTTTTGTTTTTGTTATTCAGTGTTCAGTATTATTAATAAATCATGAACGCTTATCACGCTGCGCTTTGCTCCACTTCTTCATGCAACGATGGCCGTTACAGAACTACCCACCACCAAAGGACCAAGCAGCGTGGTGGAAGGGACTCCTGGACAGGTGAGCAGTGTTATCTGGAGTATGAGACAACCTGGGAGGAGATAGAGAGGTGGTCGGTCGACCCAGGGAGAGTGCCGGAGCCCGCCTGGGATTCTCTAGAACAGTGCGAGGAGGGATACCGGAGAATGGAGTTGGCGACACGAAAACGGCTGGCAAGGAAGCCCGAGAGGCAGCCCCAAAAATGTTTTTGGGGGGGGGACACACGGGGAGTGTGGCAGAGTCAGGTAGTAGACCTGAGCCAACTCCCTGTGCTTACCGTGGCGAGCATGGGACTGGTCAGGCCCCGTGCTATGGGGTGATACTCACGATGTCGAGGAGGAGCATTCACAGGCCGGTGTGCTCGGTGCCAGCGTCCCGCATTTGCCGGGTGGAAGCTGGCATCCAGCCAGAACAGGTGGGGCCAGCTCTGCGCTCGAGACCGCCAGTGCGCCTCCACGGCCCAGTGTATCCGGTGCCTCGGCCAAGGAAGAGGCCTCTTGGATGTCTCTCCAGCCTGGTGAGTCATGTGCCTGCTCCCAGAGCCAGGTCTCCTGTCTGTCTCCCCAGCCCGGTCAGTCCTGTGCCTGCCTCCTGTCCGGAGCTGCCAGAGTCTCCCTCCTGTCTGGAGCTGCCAGAGTCTCCCTCCTGTCCGGAGCTGCCAGAGTCTCCCTCCTGTCCGGAGCTGCCAGAGTCTCCCTCCTGTCCGGAGCTGCCAGAGTCTCCCTCCTGTCCGGAGCTGCCAGAGTCGCCCTCCTGTCCAGAGCTGCCAGAGTCGCCTTCCTGTCCGGAGCTGCCAGAGTCGCCCTCCTGTCCGGGGCTCCCGGACTTCTTCATGCAACGATGGCCGTTACAGAAATTGTGTCACTTCTCTTGCGTTCATTGCACGCAGAGTCAGGGTATATGCAACAGTTTGAGCCGCCTAATTTGCCAGAATTTTACGTAATTATGACATAACATTGAAGGTTGTGCAATGTAACAGGAATATTTAGACTTATGGATGCCACCCGTTAGATAAAATACGGAACGGTTCCGTATTTCACTGAAAGAATAAACGTCTTGTTTTCGAGATGATAGTTTCCGGATTCGACCATATTAATGACCTAAGGCTCGTATTTCTGTGTGTTATTATGTTATAACTAAGTCTATGATTTGATAGAGCAGTCTGACTGAGCGATGGTAGGCACCAGCAGGCTTGTAAGCATTCATTCAAACAACACTTTTGTGCGTTTTGCCAGCAACTCGTCGCTGTGCTTCAAGCATTGTGCTGTTTATGACTTTAAGCCTATCAACTCCCGAGATTAGGCTGGTGTAACCGATGTGAAATGGCTAGCTAGTTAGCGGGGTGCGGGGCTAATAGTATTTCAATCGTCACTCGCTCTGAGACTTGGAGTGGTTGTTCCCCTTGTTCTGCAAGGGCTGCGGCTTTTGTGGAGCGATGGGTAACGCTGTTCTCATGTTCTGAGCAAGGAACTTAAACGTTAGCTTTTTTACATGGCACACATTGCACTTTTACTTTCTTCTCCAACACTGTTTTTGCATTATTTAAACCAAATTGAACATGTTTCATTTTATTTGAGGCTAAATTGATTTTATTGATGTATTATATTAAGTTAAAATAAGTGTTCATTCAGTATTGTTGTAATTGTCATTATTACAAATAAATGTTTAAAAAATTGGCCGGTATCGGTATCGGCTTTTTTGGTCCTCCAATAATTGGTATCGGTATCGGCGTTGAAAAATCATAATCGGTCGACCTCTAATACCCAGAAAACGCTGAACAGCCTTGAGGGATATGGGAATTGGGAATTCCTGCACGGCTGCAACTTTGGCTGGATCTGCATGGATACCTTCAGCATTAACCACATGACCAAGGAACTTGAGTTCTGGCAAACAGAAACAACACTTCTTCAAGTTCAAGTTCAAGGTCAAACCTGCAGCCTTTAGTCTGTCGAAGACGGACTGTATATCCTTCAGATGATCCGCGACAGAGGAGGAGTAGATTATGATGTCATCCAGATACACAAGACAATTTCTACCCCTCAGATCTCCCAGGACAGTCTCCATCAACCTTTGCTGGAGCATTCTTCAAACCTAAAGGCATGACTTTGAAGGAGTACAAACCAGCAGGGGTGACAAAGGCAGTCTTGTCCTGACTAGCGGGATCCATTGACACCTGCCAATACCCACTATTCAGATACAGATTACTAAAGATGGATGCTCCTGCCAGAGAGTCCAGTATGTAATTTATGTTTGGTAGAGGGTAGGCATCACTTTCTGTTATGGCATTCGGCTTCCTGTAGTCCACACAGAATCGATATCCACCATCTTTCTTTGGAATCAGGACAACCGGAGAAGCCCATCCGGAAAAAGAAGGTTCCACAATTCCATTCTCCAACATGCTTTTGCGCTGTTCATTGAGAATTGCCTGTTTGGTGGGGGACAACCTGTAGGGACGCTGCTTAATGGGAACATCATGCCGGGTATAGATTTTGTGTTTGAAGATGGTTGTACGGCTGAGTGTAAGAGTACAGACCTCACTGTTCATGTCCAACATCTCTCATCATCCGACAGACATGCCTGTTCCACTGCTTGTTTGATGTAGAAATCAGCATCAGGTTTGCTTTTGCTCTTGGATAGAAGGGGAGGTACGGCGGTAATCAGGGTGATAGTTGGGTTCTCTGACTTCACTGGTGGAATGTGTTTTTGTCTTTGTCTCTTTGTATTTTCTCTGTCTTTGTCTCTGACTTGACCTTGTCCGGACTGCATAATGTAGCAGGCTCCAGCCTGAAATCAGTGCATTACCAGGTTGAAACGGATGAGGCTGGGAATAGTCAGAGTGCAGCCGAAAGGATGGTTCGGACATCGAGATGGTCAGTCCACTGAAGAACAGGAAGTCCAGGCCAAGGACTACAGCAAATGCAAGGCTTGAATCTGCAAGAATAGCCACAGGACCGTTAATAGTCTCATCATACAGTTGTATTGTTATACCAATCCAGCCCAAGGGGGTGGCCCCAGGAGAGTTATGGGTATACTGGGATGAGGGAACAGGGGTGTTAGTTTGAAGGTGGTGCTTCCAGTCCTTCTCAAACTGATTCCCCAGACGCACCAGATCATCCACATTCTGCACACGTTCTTGAAGTTGACTAGCAAGGCGGGGAACCATGTTCTTAAGAAGGAGTTTGACCATCTCCTGCTCAGTAATGTCAGCCTTCCATCTCCTACATAAAACTCGATAGGAGAAGGCAAAGTTCCATATTGGCTCTGCTTCACCCTGGACTCTGTTACGAACACGTTCCGACAGCTCACCCCCATAGTCCTCTGAGAGGAAGGCTGAGAGGAATATTTTTTGAAACTCCTCCCAGGTTGACACATGTTCACGGACTATCTCCCACCAGTCTCTTGCTGTACCATGGAGAACACTGCGGAGGGTGGCAAGAACCTCCAAGTCAGTAAGGGGCCGGATAGAAAGAAAATCATTACACTTAGATAAGAAAAACAGTGGATCAACATCATCTTCTGGGCTGCCAAAAGTGGGGAAAAGTAGTTTGATAGGGAGGGAGCACTCTAGAGGAGGCATGACAGTTGCAGCAGGAGTTCTGTTGTTTAACAGTATCTTCAGAGGGGTTTTTGTAGTGCTGCCTGTTCCTATTCCCTTACTGGCCAAGCCAGTGGCAGAGGTAAAACCTGAGGGAGGTGCAGAAGATTTGTCCAGAACGGAAAAGCACTGCATTACCTCCTGGTGCAGCTCTTCCATTTGAAGGCCTGTGGCCTTTTGTGCCTTTTCCATCTCATTAACGGTGTCCTTTTCTCTACAGAGTCATCACTATAAAGCAGGTCTGAACTACAGTTAGTCTCTACAGAGTCATCACTATACAGCAGGTCTGAACTAGAGTTAGTCTCTACAGAGTCATCACTATAAAGCAGGTCTGAACTAGAGTTAGTCTCTACAGAGTCATCACTATACAACAGGTCTGAACTAGAGTTAGTCTCTACAGAGTCATCACTATACAGCAGGTCTGAAGTGTCACTGCTCTGCTTAGTGTCTCTGGAATCTGAATAGGACCTGAGAGAGACTGAGATACAGCCTACTGTCTGTTGAAGTGTGTGTGTGTGTGTGTGTGTGTGTGTGTGTGTGTGTGTGTGTGTGTGTGTGTGTGTGTGTGTGTGTGTGTGTGTGTGTGTGTGTGTGTGTGTGTGTGTGTGTGTGTGTGTGTGTGTGTGTGTGTGTGTGTGTGTGTGTGTAAGTCTCTAACAGCAGTATAAGATGAGCTACAGTGTGAGGGCTCAGTTATACTACCTCTGGACTTATAGTCCTCCACTCTCCCAGAGATCTGGACCCACATTACAATGCAAGGCACTGACACGCTCTCACTCTCCTCCCTCTCTTCTCTCTCCTCGTTCACTCTCTTTTCTCTCGCACCTCTCTCGCCTCACTCTCTCCTGCCTCCTCTTTCACTTCACTCCCTCGTCTTTCTCTACTCTCTCTTCTCTCTCTCCTCTCTCGCTTCACTCTCTCCTCTCTCCCCTCTCTCTCACCTCTCTGTTCTCTCTCTCCTCTCTCCCCTTTCTCTCACCTCTCTCTCTTCTCTCTCCTCGTTCACTCTCTCGTCTCTCTCCACTCCCTCTCTTCTCTCTCCTCGTTCACTCTCTTTTCTCTCGCATCACTCTCTCCCGCCTCCTCTTTCGCTTCACTCTCTCGTCTTTCTCTCCTCTCTCTCCTCTCTCGCTTCACTCTCTCCTCTCTCTTCTCTCTCTCCTTGTCACGTTCCTGACCGGTTTTCTGTTATTTTGTATGTGTTTGACGGTCAGGGCGTGAGTTTGGGTGGGTAGTCTATGTTATGTGTTTCTATGTTTGTTAAAGGGTGACCTGATATGGTTCTCAATTAGAGGCAGGTGGTTTTCATTTCCTCTGATTGAGAGCCATATTAATGTAGGTGTTTTCACATTGATTGTTGTGGGTGGTTGTCTCCTGTGTCTGTGTCTATGTTGCGCCACACGGGACTGTTTCGGTTTGTTTTGTCCGTTCCTTCGTTCGTTTTGTGTAGTCATTTTTCCTGTTCGTGCGTTCTTCGTTACATGTAAGTTCTTACGTCCAGGTCTGTCTACATCGGTTTTGTTATTTTGTTTATATTCAAGTATAGTTCGTTTTTTGTCTTGTTTAAATAAATTCATTATGTCAAACTACCACGCTGCATATTGGTCATCTGATCCGTCTCGCCTTTCCTCGTCCGAGGAGGAGGAAGAGCTAGAGAATCGTTACACTCCTCTCTCTTCTCTCTCTCCTCTCCCTCCTCTCGCTTCTCTCTCTCCTCTCTCTCCTCTCTCGCTTCACTCTCTCCTCTCTCCCCTCTCTCTCACCTCCCTCTCTTCACTCTCACCTGTCTCTCCTCTCTTGCTTCACTCTCTCTCCTCTCTCTCCTATCTCTCTCTTCACTCTCTCTCCTCTCTCTCCTATCTCTCTCCTATCTCTCTCTTCACTCTCTCTCTTCTCCCTTCTTTCTCTTCTCAATTCAATTCAATTTACTTTATTGACATGGCAAGTTCATTATTACTTACATTGTCAAAGTATACATATCGAAAAATAAAAATAAAATACAAATATATATTTATATACAGTATATATAAAATATATATATATATATTTATATATAAATAAATGGTGGGACCAACAGCAATAATAATAGTAGTAGTGGACATGGGATTACCATTAACAACAACTACAACAACAATATTAATGAGAACAACAATACATTAAAGCAACAGTAGTAGACCAGTCTCAACCTGACTGAGAAGACACATGACATGGTATGAAAGACAAAACAAAACAAGATGGGAAATATTATCGACATTACTTTGCACTTTTCACTGGCTGTCCCTCAGGTTGTGGCAGGAGAACACATATTTGGCTGCCAAAACTGCACATTTTGGCTTTTCACCCAATAAATATTAGATTTTTTCTTCATCTTTTACAGTTTCAAAATTCTTTGTATTGAATTATAATATTGGTAAATAAATATTATCTTAGGTCTGAGTATTTGTCACAGTGTAATAGGAAAAGCAGCTCTGTCTCTACCTCTCCCCTGGAGCAGAGTGAGCACAGCCTGTCCTCTCTGGGCAGCCAGGTTTGTCTGTGACGACCGGTCTCTATAGTCAGACTGTGCTCACTGAGTCTGTACCTAGTCAGAGTTTTCCTCAGTTTTCTATCAGTCACAGTGGTCAAATAGTCTGCCACCATGTACTGTCTGTTTAGAGCCAAATAGCATTGAAGTTTAATTAGATTTTTTGTGGTGTCTTTCCAATAGGTGATATATTTTTGTTTTTGTTTTGTGATGATTTGGTTGGGCCAGATTTTCTTCTCTCTCCCCTCTCTCTCCTCTCTCGCTTCACTCTCTCTCCTCTCGTCTCTCTCTCCTCTCTCTCCCCTCTCTCCTCTCTCTTCTCTCTCTCATCTCTCGCTTCACTCTCTCTTCTCTCTCTCCTCTAACGCCTCTCTCTCCCCTCTCTCCTTTCTCTTCTCTCTCTCATCTCTCGCTTCACTCTCTCTTCTCTCTCCCCTCTCTCTCCTCTTTCGCTTCAATCTCTCTCCTCTCTCTCCTCTCTTCTCTCTCCTATCTCTCCTCTCTCTCTTCTCTCTCTCTCTCTCTCCTCTCTCGCTTCACTCTCTCTTCTCCCCTCTCTCCTCTCTCACTCCTCTCTCTCCTCTCTCTCCTCTCTCACTCCTCTCTCTCCTCTCTCCTCTCTATTCTCTCTCTCCTCTCTCTCCTCTCTTGCTTCAATCTCTCTCCTCTCTATTCTCTCTCCCCTCTCTCTCTTCTCTCTCACATCTCTCCTCTATCACTTCACTCTCTCTTCTCTCTATCCTCTCTCCTCTCTCTCTCTCCCTTCTCTCCTCTCTCATCACTTTCCTCTCTTTCTCCTCATTCTCCTCATTCTCCTCTCTCTCCTCTCTCTCCTCTCTTGCTTCACTCTCTCTCCTCTCTGTTTTGTCTTCCCTCCCCAATCACTTTCCTTCCCGTTCTTTCTATCCACTCCCCTATTTTCCTCCCTCTCTTAACTTAGCATTGAATAGCATTGAAGTTTAATTCGATTTTTTGTGGTGTCTTTCCAATAGGTGATATATTTTTGGTTTTGTTTTGTGATGATTTGGTATCGCTCTTTTTCTATCCCTCTCTCTCCCCTCTCTCCTCTCTCTTCTCTCTCTCATCTCTCGCTTCACTCTCTCTTCTCTCTCTCCTCTAACTCCTCTCTCTCCCCTCTCTCCTTTCTCTTCTCTCTCTCATCTCTCGCTTCACTCTCTCTTCTCTCTCCCCTCTCTCTCCTCTTTCACTTCAATCTCTCCTCTCTCTCCTCTCTTCTCTCTCCTATCTCTCTCTTCTCTCTCTCTCTCCTCTCTCGCTTCACTCTCTCTTCTCCTCTCTCTCCTCTCTCACTCCTCTCTCTCTCCTCTCTCTCTCCTCTCTCCTCTCTATTCTCTCTCTCCTCTCTCTCCTCTCTTGCTTCAATCTCTCTCCTCTCTATTCTCTCTCCCCTCTCTCTCTTCTCTCTCACATCTCTCCTCTATCACTTCACTCTCTCTTCTCTCTATCCTCTCTCTTCTCTCTCTCTCCCCTCTCTCCTCTCTCATCACTCTCCTCTCTTTCTCCTCATTCTCCTCTCTCTCCTCTCTCTCCTCTCTCTCCTCTCTTGCTTCAATCTCTCTCCTCTCTGTTTTGTCGTCCCTCCCCACTCACTTTCCTTCCCGTTCTTTCTATCCACTCCCCTATTTTCCTCCCTCTCTTAACTTATTTTTCTCTGCTCTCTCTTCCCCTTTCTCCTCCTCCTCTATCTACTTTCTCTCTTCCCTTTCCCCATTTTCTACCCTCTCCACCCTCTTTCTGTTCTCTCTCTTTCTCCTTCCCATCTTTCTTACTCCTCTGTCATTGTGAGGTGGTGCTGATGGGAGGTGATCCGTCTCCTGGTCCTGGATCAGTGTGGAATGAAGCCAACTGTCACCATCTTTGATGACATCGTCATTAGGAGACAAAGACACATCAGCTCCTTCCTGCAGTGTGTCCCAAATGAAACCCTTTAGGAGACAGACCCGGTAACATCAGTAGCAGGCCTGTAGAGTGATGACTGGAGAGGGCTGCAGATATGAACCTCAGACACACATGAAGGATGTGGTTTAACAGGGTGATCTCTATAATGTGAACGGTAGCCATGGATCTTGTATCTCAGTGCTATGTGCCTCATACATATGTTAATATGGATATGGGTGAATCTAGTTGGCCACACAGAGACTGTGATAAGACTATGGATGATGCCACACTGCCGTTTACTCAGATAGAATACTAACAACATGCACACAGTGACTGTACACACACATGCTGGCATCCACAATACACATACACAAAAAGGTATACACACACACACACACACACACACACACACACACACACACACACACACACGCACACACGCACACACACACACACACACACACACAAATGCACACACGCACACAGACACACACAAACGACAGCCTGGCTGGGTTCCACAGTCTGTTCCACTCACCCCATGCTGAGCCTGTGTGTGGTGCCCAGATAGACAGAGAGGGAGGGAGTGAGGGGGAGACAGGGAGAATAATGAGCATGATGCCATATTCATCCATCTCATCCCTCTGTTCTTCTGAATATGAAAACCAGACAGGTCAATAGACATCAATGACTCTCCTCCCCCTTCAATTGTGGCTGGGGAAGGGAGGTTGGGATGTAGGGAGGGACAGAGAAGGAGGGATAGAGGGAGGGTGGGAGGGAAGGATATGGAGAATGAGGGAGGGAGGAAGGGAGAGAGAGAGAGAGAGAGAGAGAGGGATGGTTGGAGGGAAATATATATAGGAGGGAGGGAGGGAGGGAGGGAGGGAGGGAGGGAGGGAGGGAGGGAGGGAGGGAGGGAGGGAGGGAGGGAGTCAGGGAGGGAGGGAGGAAAGGAAGGAGGCAGGGAGGGATGGAGGGATGGTTGGAGGGAAATATATATAGAAGCAGGGAGGGAGGGAGGAGGAAAGGAGGGAGGAAGGGGTTGATACACATCAAATTGACCTTCCCTTTATTATAGATTTGTATCTTTGTGACAATAACATCCGTTTGTGCCTGTGTGTCTGTGTACGTGTTATAAATGGCACAGGATCCCATCCATTCATCTCATGTGAATGTGCTCATATGATTGTGTTCCTGATAAGCTGAGACTCTTTATGTCTGGGTACATAATGGAAAACAACAGTGTCATCTAAAGAGATGCTGATCATTTCACAGCCTCTTCAGGAGAATATATTTCTGTTGTTTTATTCTCCTCTTCAGATGTGAAGGAGAGACTAAGAGTCTTTAATATTATTTCGCTGTAGAGACACTCAGTGATTTAATATTAAATAGAACCAGAATGTTGATATTTTTATTGTCATGCAGTGCTTTCGGAAGGTATTCAGACCACTTGACTTTTTCCACATTTTGTTACTTTACAGCCTTATTCTGAAATTGATTAAATAATACAATTTCCTCAGCAATCTACAGACAACACCCCAGAATGACGAAGCAAAATACGTTTTTTTGAAATGTTGCAAAAATACTACGTATTTACATATAGTACCAGTCAAAAGTTTGGACACACCTACTCATTATTTTTATCAATTTTAGAATAAGTCTGTTACCTAACAAAATGTGGAAGGCACTGTAGAACTACAGAATGTTGGATGTGATATACTGTAGAACTACAGAATGTTGGATGTGATATACTGTAGAACTACAGAATGTTGGATGTGATATACTGTAGAACTACAGAATGTTGGATGTGATATACTGTAGAACTACAGAATGTTGGATGTGATATACTGTAGAACTACAGAATGTTGGATGTGATATACTGTAGAACTACAGAATGTTGGATGTGATATACTGTAGAACCAGAATGTTGGATGTGATATACTGTAGAACCAGAATGTTGAGTGTGATATACTGTAGAACTACAGAATGTTGGATGTGATATACTGTAGAACTACAGAATGTTGGATGTGATATACTGTAGAACTACAGAATGTTGAGTGTGATATACTGTAGAACTACAGAATGTTGGATGTGATATACTGTAGAACTACAGAATGTTGGATGTGATATACTGTAGAACTACAGAATGTTGAGTGTGATATACTGTAGAACTACAGAATGTTGGATGTGATATACTGTAGAACTACAGAATGTTGGATGTGATATACTGTAGAACCAGAATGTTGGATGTGATATACTGTAGAACTACAGAATGTTGGATGTGATATACTGTAGAACTACAGAATGTTGGATGTGATATACTGTAGAACTACAGAATGTTGGATGTGATATACTGTAGAACTACAGAATGTTGGATGTGATATACTGTAGAACCAGAATGTTGGATGTGATATACTGTAGAACTACAGAATGTTGGATGTGATATACTGTAGAACCAGAATGTTGGATGTGATATACTGTAGAACTACAGAATGTTGGGTGTGATATACTGTAGAACTACAGAATGTTGGATGTGATATACTGTAGAACTACAGAATGTTGGATGTGATATACTGTAGAACTACAGAATGTTGGGTGTGATATACTGTAGAACTACAGAATGTTGGATGTGATATACTGTAGAACCAGAATGTTGGATGTGATATACTGTAGAACTACAGAATGTTGGGTGTGATATACTGTAGAACTACAGAATGTTGGATGTGATATACTGTAGAACCAGAATGTTGGATGTGATATACTGTAGAACTACAGAATGTTGGATGTGATATACTGTAGAACTACAGAATGTTGGATGTGATATACTGTAGAACTACAGAATGTTGGATGTGATATACTGTAGAACTACAGAATGTTGGATGTGATATACTGTAGAACCAGAATGTTGGATGTGATATACTGTAGAACCAGAATGTTGAGTGTGATATACTGTAGAACTACAGAATGTTGGATGTGATATACTGTAGAACTACAGAATGTTGGATGTGATATACTGTAGAACTACAGAATGTTGAGTGTGATATACTGTAGAACTACAGAATGTTGGATGTGATATACTGTAGAACTACAGAATGTTGGATGTGATATACTGTAGAACTACAGAATGTTGAGTGTGATATACTGTAGAACTACAGAATGTTGGATGTGATATACTGTAGAACTACAGAATGTTGGATGTGATATACTGTAGAACCAGAATGTTGGATGTGATATACTGTAGAACTACAGAATGTTGGATGTGATATACTGTAGAACTACAGAATGTTGGATGTGATATACTGTAGAACTACAGAAAGTTGGATGTGATATACTGTAGAACTACAGAATGTTGGATGTGATATACTGTAGAACCAGAATGTTGGATGTGATATACTGTAGAACTACAGAATGTTGGATGTGATATACTGTAGAACCAGAATGTTGGATGTGATATACTGTAGAACTACAGAATGTTGGATGTGATATACTGTAGAACTACAGAATGTTGGATGTGATATACTGTAGAACCAGAATGTTGAGTGTGATATACTGTAGAACTACAGAATGTTGGATGTGATATACTGTAGAACCAGAATGTTGGATGTGATATACTGTAGAACTACAGAATGTTGGATGTGATATACTGTAGAACTACAGAATGTTGGATGTGATATACTGTAGAACTACAGAATGTTGGATGTGATATACTGTAGAACTACAGAATGTTGAGTGTGATATACTGTAGAACTACAGAATGTTGGATGTGATATACTGTAGAACTACAGAATGTTGGATGTGATATACTGTAGAACTACAGAATGTTGAGTGTGATATACTGTAGAACTACAGAATGTTGGATGTGATATACTGTAGAACTACAGAATGTTGGATGTGATATACTGTAGAACTACAGAATGTTGGGTGTGATATACTGTAGAACTACAGAATGTTGGATGTGATATACTGTAGAACTACAGAATGTTGGATGTGATATACTGTAGAACTACAGAATGTTGGATGTGATATACTGTAGAACTACAGAATGTTGGATGTGATATACTGTAGAACTACAGAATGTTGAGTGTGATATACTGTAGAACTACAGAATGTTGGATGTGATATACTGTAGAACTACAGAATGTTGGATGTGATATACTGTAGAACTACAGAATGTTGGATGTGATATACTGTAGAACCAGAATGTTGGATGTAGAACCAAGA
>NW_024061456.1:0-15000 GCF_016432855.1 Salvelinus namaycush
CCCTTTGGCTTGATGACAGCTTCGCAAACTCTTGGCATTCTCTCAACTAGCTGCACCTGGAATGCTTTCCAACAGTCGTGAAGGAGTTCCCACATATGCTGAGCACTTGTTGGCTGCTTTTCCTTCACTCTGCGGTCCAGCTCACCCATATGGGTTGAGGTCGGGTGATTGTGGGAGGCCAGGTCATCTGATGCAGCACTCAATCCCTCTCCTTCTCGGGTCAAATAGCCCTTACACAGCCTGGAGGTCTGTTTTGGGTCATTGTCCTGTTGAAAAACAAATGATAGTCCCACTAAGCGCAAACCAGATGGGATGGTGTATCGCTGTAGAATACTGTGGTAGCCATGCTAGTTAAGTGTGTCTTGAATTCTAATACATCAGACAGTGTCACCAGCAAAGCACCATCACACCTCCTCCTCCATGCTTCACGGTGGGAACCACACATGCGGAGATCATCCGTTCACCTACTCTGCAGCTCACAGAGACACGGCGGTTGGATCCAAAAATCTTACATTGGACTCATCATACCAAAGGACCGATTTCCACTGGTCTAATGTCCCTTGCTCGTGTTTCTTGGCCCAAGCAAGTCTCTTATTCTTATTGGTGTCCTTTAGTAGTGGTTTCTTTGCAGTAATTTGACCCTGAAGGCCCGATTCACACAGTTGAGATGTGTCTGTTACTTGAACTCTGTGAAGCATTTATTTGGGCTGCAATCTGAGGTGCAGTTAACTCTAATGAACTTACAGTTGAAGTCGGAAGTTTACATACACCTTAGCGAAATATATTTAAACTCAGTTTTTCACAATTCCTGACATTTAATCCTAGTTAAAAGTCCCTGTCTTAGGTCAGTTAGGATCACCACTTTATTTTAAGAATGTGAAATGTCAGAATAATAGTAGAGAGAATGATTTATTTCAGCTTTTATTTCTTTCATCACATTCCCAGTGGGTCAGAAGTTTACATACACTCAATTAGTATTTGGTAGCATTGCCTTTACATTTTTTTTAACTTGGGTCAAAAGTTTCTGATAGCCCTCCACAAGCTTCCCACAATAAGTTGGGTGAATTTTGGCCCATTCCTCTTGACAGAGTCAGGTTTGTAGGCCTCCTTGCTCGCACAAGCTTTTTCAGTTCTGCTACAAATTTTCTATAGGATTGAGGTCAGGGCTTTGTGATGGCCACTCCAATACCTTGCCTTTGTTGTCCATAAGCCATTTTGCCACAACTTTGGAAGCATGCTTGGGGTCATTGTCCATTTGAAAGACCCATTTGCGACCAAGCTTTAACTTCCTGACATGAGATGTTGCTTCAATATATCCACATAATTTTCCTGCCTCATGATGCCATCTATTTTGTGAAGTGCTCCAGTCCATCCTGCAGCAAAGCACCCCCACAACATGATGCTGCCACCCCCGTACTTCATGGATGGGATGGTGTTCTTCGACTTGCAAGCCTCCCCCTTTTTCCTCCTAACAGGTCTATTTTTGTTTCATCAGACCAGAGGACATTTCTCCAAAAAGTATGATCTTTGTCCCCATTTGCAGTTGCAAACCGTAGTCTGGCTTTTTGTTGGCAGTTTTAGAGCAGTGGCTTCTTCCTTGCTGAGCGGCCTGTCAGGTTATGTCGATATAGGACTCGTTTTACTGTGGATATAGATACTTTTGTACCTGTTTCCTCCAGAATCTTCACAAGGTCCTTTGCTGTTGTTCTGGGATTGATTTGTACTTTCGCACCAAAGTCCATTAATCTCTAGGAGACAGAACACGTCTCCATCCTGAGCGGTATGACGGCTGCGTGGTCCCATGGTGTTTATACTTGCGTACTATTGTTTGTATAGATGAACGTGGTACCTTCAGGCGTTTGGAAATTGCTCCCAAGGATGAACCAGACTTTTGGAGGTCTACAATTTTTTTAATGAGGTCTTGGCTGATTTCTTTTGATTTTCCCATGATGTCAAGCAAAAAGGCACTGAGTTTGAAGGTAGGCCTTGAAATACATCCACAGATACACCTTCAATTGACTCAAAGTATGTCAATTAGCCTATCAGAAGCTTTAAAACACTATAAGAAGGAAATAAATTCCACAAATGAACTTTTAACAAGGCACACCTGTTAATTGAAATGCATTCCAGGTGACTACTCCATGAAGCTGGTTGAGAGAATACCAAGAGTGTGCAAAGCTGTCATCAAGGCAAAGGGTGGCTACTTTGTAGAATCTCCAATATAAAATATATTTTGATTTGTTTAACACTTTTTTGGTTACTACATGATTCCATATGTGTTATTTCACCGTTTTGATGTCTTCACTATTATTCTACAATGTAGAAAATTTAAAAAATAAAGAAAAACCCTGGAATGAGGTGTGTCCAAACTTTTGACTGGTACTGTGTATACAAAAACATGATTTTATATTCAGCAGCATCACATTTAGTAAAGTGTTCATTAAAAATAGTCTGATTATGGTGTGAGGACTACAACAACAAATACACAGGCTGGGATTCAATCAAGGCAAGTTGAAGAGCACTGGACAGCCAACAAAATGTATTTGCAAGGCGTATTTGAGCCCAGACCTGAAGGATGAACGAACCATTCAGTTACCACGTCATAAAGCCTAGACCTGAAGGATGAATTAAGTACTCAGTGAGTAGGGTTACCACGTCATAAAGCCTAGACCTGAAGGATGAACTACTCAGTGAGTAGGGTTACCACGTCATAAAGCCTAGACCTGAAGGATGAATGAACTACTCAGAGAGTAGGGTTACCACGTCATAAAGCCCAGACCTGAAGGATGAATGAACTACTTAGAGAGTAGGGTTACCACGTCATAAAGCCTAGACCTGAAGGATGAACTACTCAGTGAGTAGGGTTACCGCGTCATAAAGCCTAGACCTGAAGGATGAACTACTCAGAGTAGGGTTACCACGTCATAAAGCCCAGACCTGAAGGATGAACCACTCAGTGAGTAGGGTTACCACGTCATAAAGCCCAGACCTGAAGGATGAACTACTCAGTGAGTAGGGTTACCACGTCATAAAGCCTAGACCTGAAGAATGAACTACTCAGTGAGTAGGGTTACCACGTCATAAAGCCCAGACCTGAAGAAGGAACTACTCAGTGAGCAGGGTTACCACGTCATAAAGCCTAGACCTGAAGGATGAACTACTCAGTGAGTAGGGTTACCACATCATAAAGCCCAGACCTGAAGGGTGAACTACTCAGTGAGTAGGGTTACCACGTCATAAAGCCCAGACCTGAAGGGTGAACTACTCAGTGAGTAGGGTTACCACATCATAAAGCCCAGACCTGAAGGATGAACTACTCAGTGAGTAGGGTTACCACGTCATAAAGCCTAGACCTGAAGGGTGAACTACTCAGTGAGTAGGGTTACCACGTCATAAAGCCTAGACCTGAAGGGTGAACTACTCAGTGAGTAGGGTTACCACGTCATAAAGCCTAGACCTGAAGGATGAACTACTCAGTGAGTAGGGTTACCACATCATAAAGCCTAGACCTGAAGGATGAACTACTCAGTGAGTAGGGTTACCACATTATAAAGCCTAGACCTGAAGGATGAACTACTCAGTGAGTAGGGTTACCACGTCATAAAGCCCAGACCTGAAGGATGAATGAACTACTCAGTGAGTAGGGTTACCGCGTCATAAAGCCTAGACCTGAAGGATGAACTACTCAGTGAGTAGGGTTACCACGTCATAAAGCCTAGACCTGAAGGATGAACTACTCAGTGAGTAGGGTTACCACGTCATAAAGCCTAGACCTGAAGGATGAACTACTCAGTGAGTAGGGTTACCACATCATAAAGCCCAGACCTGAAGAAGGAACTACTCAGATATGCTCCAGGCCCCAGAAACTGGGGGTTTCAAACCCACAGCCGCTCCTGTACAACCAGGTCTAGGAGATTGGCGATCTACACACCCCTGGCGCCACCAGGAACCCTTCGCTTATTTCAACCTCTCACACCGGTCTGTTAGAGTTAAGATGGAAAACAAGCGTATCACTGGTGGGATTTGAACTAACAACCATCTGGTTACTGCCGTAGGGATGAACTAACAACCACCTGGTTACTGCTGTAGGGATGAACTAACAACCATCTGGTTACTGCCATAGGGTTGAACTAACAACCATCTGGTTACTGCCATAGGGTTGAACTAACAACCATCTGGTTACTGCAGTAGGGATGAACTAACAACCATCTGGTTACTGCCGTAGGGTTGAACTAACAACCACCTGGTTACTGCAGTAGGGTTGAACTAACAACCATCTGGTTACTGCAGTAGGGTTGAACTAACAACCATCTGGTTACTGTCATAGGGTTGAACTAACAACCATCTGGTTACTGCCATAGGGATGAACTAACAACCATCTGGTTACTGCAGTAGGGTTGAACTAACAACCATCTGGTTACTGCCGTAGGGTTGAACTAACAACCATCTGGTTACTGCCGTAGGGATGAACTAACAACCATCTGGTTACTGCCGTAGGGTTGAACTAACAACCATCTGGTTACTGCCGTAGGGAGAAACTAACAACCATCTGGTTACTGCCATAGGGTTGAACTAACAACCACCTGGTTACTGTCATAGGGTTGAACTAACAACCATCTGGTTACTGCCGTAGGGTTGAACTAACAACCACCTGGTTACTGTCATAGGGTTGAACTAACAACCATCTGGTTACTGCCATAGGGTTGAACTAACAACCATCTGGTTACTGCCATAGGAATGAACTAACAACCATCTGGTTACTGCCATAGGGTTGAACTAACAACCATCTGGTTACTGCCATAGGGATGAACTAACAACCATCTGGTTACTGCCATAGGGTTGAACTAACAACCATCTGGTTACTGCCATAGGGTTGAACTAACAACCACCTGGTTACTGTCATAGGGTTGAACTAACAACCACCTGGTTACTGCCGTAGGGTTGAACTAACAACCATCTGGTTACTGCCAGGGTTGAACTAACAACCACCTGGTTACTGCCATAGGGTTGAACTAACAACCATCTGGTTACTGCCGTAGGGTTGAACTACCAACCACCTGGTTACTGTCATAGGGTTGAACTAACAACCATCTGGTTACTGCCATAGGGTTGAACTAACAACCATCTGGTTACTGCCATAGGGTTGAACTAACAACCATCTGGTTACTGCCATAGGGTTGAACTAACAACCATCTGGTTACTGCAGTAGGGTTGAACTAACAACCATCTGGTTACTGCCGTAGGGATGAACTAACTGTCATCTGGTTACTGCCATAGGGTTGAACTAACAACCATCTGGTTACTGTCATAGGGTTGAACTAACAACCACCTGGTTACTGCCGTAGGGTTGAACTAACAACCATCTGGTTACTGCCGTAGGGATGAACTAACAACCATCTGGTTACTGCCGTAGGGTTGAACTAACAACCATCTGGTTACTGCAGTAGGGTTGAACTAACAACCATCTGGTTACTGCCATAGGGTTGAACTAACAACCACCTGGTTACTGTCATAGGGTTGAACTAACAACCATCTGGTTACTGCCATAGGGTTGAACTAACAACCATCTGGTTACTGCCATAGGGTTGAACTAACAACCATTTGGTTACTGCCGTAGGGTTGAACTAACAACCATCTGGTTACTGTCATAGGATTGAACTAACAACCATCTGGTTACTGCCATAGGGATGAACTAACAACCATCTGGTTACTGCCATAGGGATGAACTAACAACCATCTGGTTACTGTCATAGGAATGAACTAACAACCATCTGGTTACTGCAGTAGGGTTGAACTAACAACCATCTGGTTACTGCCATAGGGATGAACTAACAACCATCTGGTTACTGTCATAGGGTTGAACTAACAACCATCTGGTTACTGCCATAGGGATGAACTAACAACCATCTGGTTACTGTCATAGGAATGAACTAACAACCATCTGGTTACTGCAGTAGGGTTGAACTAACAACCATCTGGTTACTGCAGTAGGGTTGAACTAACAACCATCTGGTTACTGCAGTAGGGTTGAACTAACAACCATCTGGTTACTGCCATAGGGTTGAACTAACAACCATCTGGTTACTGCCATAGGGTTGAACTAACAACCACCTGGTTACTGCCATAGGGTTGAACTAACAACCACCTGGTTACTGTCATAGGGTTGAACTAACAACCATCTGGTTACTGCCTCTGGTTACTGAGGGTTACTGCCTCTGGTTACTGAGGGTTTGGCCTGGTGGGTAGGCCATCATTGTAAATAAGAATTTGTTCTTAACTGACTTGCCTAGTTAAATAAAAAAATCGTTTTATTCATTTTATTCAACTGCCGTAGGGTTGAACTAACAACCATCTGGTTACTGCCATAGGGTTGAACTAACAACCACCTGGTTACTGTCATAGGGTTGAACTAACAACCATCTGGTTACTGCAGTAGGGATGAACTAACAACCATCTGGTTACTGCCAGGGTTGAACTAACAACCACCTGGTTACTGCCGTAGGGTTGAACTAACAACCACCTGGTTACTGTCATAGGGTTGAACTAACAACCACCTGGTTACTGCCGTAGGGTTGAACTAACAACCATCTGGTTACTGCCATAGGGTTGAACTAACAACCATCTGGTTACTGCCATAGGGTTGAACTAACAACCATTTGGTTACTGCCGTAGGGTTGAACTAACAACCATCTGGTTACTGTCATAGGATTGAACTAACAACCATCTGGTTACTGCCATAGGGATGAACTAACAACCATCTGGTTACTGCCATAGGGATGAACTAACAACCATCTGGTTACTGTCATAGGAATGAACTAACAACCATCTGGTTACTGCAGTAGGGTTGAACTAACAACCATCTGGTTACTGCCATAGGGATGAACTAACAACCATCTGGTTACTGTCATAGGGTTGAACTAACAACCATCTGGTTACTGCCATAGGGATGAACTAACAACCATCTGGTTACTGTCATAGGAATGAACTAACAACCATCTGGTTACTGCAGTAGGGTTGAACTAACAACCATCTGGTTACTGCAGTAGGGTTGAACTAACAACCATCTGGTTACTGCAGTAGGGTTGAACTAACAACCATCTGGTTACTGCAGTAGGGTTGAACTAACAACCATCTGGTTACTGCAGTAGGGTTGAACTAACAACCATCTGGTTACTGCAGTAGGGTTGAACTAACAACCATCTGGTTACTGCCGTAGGGTTGAACTAACAACCACCTGGTTACTGTCATAGGGTTGAACTAACAACCACCTGGTTACTGCCGTAGGGTTGAACTAACAACCACCTGGTTACTGCAGTAGGGTTGAACTAACAACCATCTGGTTACTGCAGTAGGGTTGAACTAACAACCATCTGGTTACTGCCATAGGGTTGAACTAACAACCACCTGGTTACTGCCATAGGGTTGAACTAACAACCACCTGGTTACTGCCTCTGGTTACTGAGGGTTACTGCCTCTGGTTACTGAGGGTTTGGCCTGGTGGGTAGGCCATCATTGTAAATAAGAATTTGTTCTTAACTGACTTGCCTAGTTAAATAAAAAAATCGTTTTATTCATTTTATTCAACTGCCGTAGGGTTGAACTAACAACCATCTGGTTACTGCCATAGGGTTGAACTAACAACCACCTGGTTACTGTCATAGGGTTGAACTAACAACCATCTGGTTACTGCAGTAGGGATGAACTAACAACCATCTGGTTACTGCCAGGGTTGAACTAACAACCACCTGGTTACTGCCGTAGGGTTGAACTAACAACCACCTGGTTACTGTCATAGGGTTGAACTAACAACCACCTGGTTACTGCCGTAGGGTTGAACTAACAACCATCTGGTTACTGCAGTAGGGTTGAACTAACAACCATCTGGTTACTGCAGTAGGGTTGAACTAACAACCATCTGGTTACTGCCATAGGGTTGAACTAACAACCATCTGGTTACTGCCATAGGGTTGAACTAACAACCACCTGGTTACTGCCATAGGGTTGAACTAACAACCACCTGGTTACTGTCATAGGGTTGAACTAACAACCATCTGGTTACTGCCGTAGGGTTGAACTAACAACCATCTGGTTACTGCCATAGGGTTGAACTAACAACCACCTGGTTACTGTCATAGGGTTGAACTAACAACCATCTGGTTACTGCAGTAGGGATGAACTAACAACCATCTGGTTACTGCCGTAGGGTTGAACTAACAACCATCTGGTTACTGCCATAGGGTTGAACTAACAACCATCTGGTTACTGCCATAGGGTTGAACTAACAACCATCTGGTTACTGCCGTAGGGTTGAACTAACAACCATCTGGTTACTGCCATAGGGTTGAACTAACAACCACCTGGTTACTGCCATAGGGTTGAACTAACAACCATCTGGTTACTGCAGTAGGGTTGAACTAACAACCATCTGGTTACTGCAGTAGGGTTGAACTAACAACCATCTGGTTACTGCAGTAGGGTTGAACTAACAACCATCTGGTTACTGCCATAGGGTTTAACTAACAACCATCTGGTTACTGCCATAGGGTTAACTAACAACCATCTGGTTACTGCCGTAGGGATGAACTAACAACCATCTGGTTACTGCCGTAGGGTTGAACTAACAACCATCTGGTTACTGCCATAGGGTTGAACTAACAACCATCTGGTTACTGCCATAGGGTTGAACTAACAACCATCTGGTTACTGTCATAGGGTTGAACTAACAACCATCTGGTTACTGCCGTAGGGATGAACTAACAACCATCTGGTTACTGTCATAGGATTGAACTAACAACCATCTGGTTACTGTCATAGGAATGAACTAACAACCATCTGGTTACTGCAGTAGGGTTGAACTAACAACCATCTGGTTACTGCCATAGGGATGAACTAACAACCATCTGGTTACTGTCATAGGGTTGAACTAACAACCATCTGGTTACTGCCATAGGGATGAACTAACAACCATCTGGTTACTGTCATAGGAATGAACTAACAACCATCTGGTTACTGCAGTAGGGTTGAACTAACAACCATCTGGTTACTGCAGTAGGGTTGAACTAACAACCATCTGGTTACTGCAGTAGGGTTGAACTAACAACCATCTGGTTACTGCAGTAGGGTTGAACTAACAACCACCTGGTTACTGCAGTAGGGTTGAACTAACAACCATCTGGTTACTGCAGTAGGGTTGAACTAACAACCATCTGGTTACTGCCATAGGGTTGAACTAACAACCATCTGGTTACTGCCATAGGGTAGGGTTGAACTAACAACCACCTGGTTACTGCCATAGGGTTGACTAACAACCACCTGGTTACTGTCATAGGTTGAACTAACAACCATCTGGTTACTGCCGTAGGTTGAACTAACAACCATCTGGTTACTGCCATAGGGTGAACTAACAACCACCTGGTTACTGTCATAGGGTTTGAAACTAACAACCATCTGGTTACTGCAGTAGGGATGAACTAACAACCATCTGGTTACTGCCGTAGGGTTGAACTAACAACCTCTGGTTACTGCCATAGGTTGAACTAACAACCACTGGTTACTGCCTTATGGGTTGAACTAACAACCATCTGGTTACTGCAGTAGGGTTGAACTAACAACCATCTGGTTACTGCCATAGGGATGAACTAACAACCATCTGGTTACTGTCATAGGGTTGAACTAACAACCATCTGGTTACTGCCATAGGGATGAACTAACAACCATCTGGTTACTGTCATAGGAATGAACTAACAACCATCTGTTACTGCAGTAGGATTGAACTAACAACCATCTGGTTACTGCAGTAGGGTTGAACTAACAACCATCTGGTTACTGCAGTAGGGTTGAACTAACAACCATCTGGTTACTGCAGTAGGGTTGAACTAACAACCATCTGGTTACTGCATAGGGTTGAACTAACAACCATCTGGTTACTGCAGTAGGGTTGAACTAACAACCATCTGGTTACTGCAGTAGGGTTGAACTAACAACCATCTGGTTACTGCCAGTAGGGTTGAACTAACCAACCATCTGGTTACTGCCAGTAGGGTTGAACTAACAACCATCTGGTTACTGCAGTAGGGTTTGAACTAACAACCATCTGGTTACTGCAGTAGGGTTGAACTAACAACCACCTGGTTACTGCCAGTAGGGTTGAACTAACAACCACCTGGTTACTGTCCGTAGGGTTGAACTAACAACCACCTGGTTTACTGCCGTAGGGTTGAACTAACAACCATCTGGTTAACTGCAGTAGGGTTGAACTAACAACCATCTGGTACTGCAGTAGGGTTGAACTAACAACCATCTGGTTTACCTGGGTCCTGGTTACTGCCATAGGGTTGAACTAACAACCATCTGGTTACTGCCATAGGGTTGAACTAACAACCATCTGGTTACTGCCATAGGGTTGAACTAACAACCATCTGGTTACTGCCATAGGGTTGAACTAACAACCATCTGGTTACTGCCATAGGGTTGAACTAACAACCATCTGGTTACTGCCATAGGGTTGAACTAACAACCATCTGGTTACTGCCATAGGGTTGAACTAACAACCATCCTGGTTACTGTCATAGGGTTGAACTAACAACCACCTGGTTACTGCCGTAGGGTTGAACTAACAACCACCTGGTTACTGTCATAGGGTTGAACTAACAACCACCTGGTTACTGCCATAGGGTTGAACTAACAACCATCTGGTTACTGCCGTAGGGTTGAACTAACAACCATCTGGTTACTGCCGTAGGGTTGAACTAACAACCATCTGGTTACTGCCATAGGGTTGAACTAACAACCATCTGGTTACTGCAGTAGGGTTGAACTAACAACCATCTGGTTACTGCAGTAGGGTTGAACTAACAACCATCTGGTTACTGCAGTAGGGTTGAACTAACAACCATCTGGTTACTGCCATAGGGTTTAACTAACAACCCATCTGGTTACTGCCGTAGGGATGAACTAACAACCATCTGGTTACTGCCGTAGGGTTGAACTAACAACCATCTGGTTACTGCCATAGGGTTGAACTAACAACCATCTGGTTACTGCCATAGGGTTGAACTAACAACCATCTGGTTACTGTCCATAGGGTTGAACTAACAACCATCTGGTTACTGCCAGTAGGATGAACTAACAACCATCTGGTTACTGCAGTAGGGTTGAACTAACAACCATCTGGTTACTGCAGTAGGGATTGAACTAACAACCATCTGGTTACTGCCATAGGGTTGAACTAACAACCATCTGGTTACTGCCAGTAGGGTTGAACTAACAACCATCTGGTTACTGCCATAGGGTTTAACTAACAACCATCTGGTTACTGCCATAGGGTTGAACTAACAACCATCTGGTTACTGCCACAGGGTTGAACTAACAACCATCTGGTTACTGCAGTAGGGTTGAACTAACAACCATCTGGTTACTGCAGTAGGGTTGAACTAACAACCACCTGGTTACTGTCATAGGGTTGAACTAACAACCATCTGGTTACTGCCATAGGGTTGAACTAACAACCATCTGGTTACTGCCATAGGGTTGAACTAACAACCATCTGGTTACTGCCGTAGGGTTGAACTAACAACCATCTGGTTACTGCCGTAGGGTTGAACTAACAACCATCTGGTTACTGCCATAGGGTTGAACTAACAACCATCTGGTTACTGTCATAGGGTTGAACTAACAACCATCTGGTTACTGCCGTAGGGTTGAACTAACAACCACCTGGTTACTGCCGTAGGGTTGAACTAACAACCACCTGGTTACTGCCATAGGGATGAACTAAGAACCATCTGGTTACTGCCGTAGGGTCAGAGTCCTCTGAGATACTGAGGCTTCTGGTGTCTCTAAGCCATCAGTTTCTGTAGTTTAAAAGAGAGAATTAGCGAAGACAACACTAATAGTTTCCACGTGTCATGGCGCTAGAAACAGGTTTTATGTTCAATTCCCATGTGAACTACATACTACATATGATTCACCAGTAAGGCTTTTAACATGCTATGTGTTTAGGCCTACAATAGTAAGAAAAGTAATTATGTTCAATTTTGTTATGCTCATTGTATACCAATTTCTACAAAATATCCAGATGACGAGAAAATGGGAGAAAATGTGTTTTATTACTTTTTGAAATTTGTTCAATCTACATTTGATTCATTTTTGTTATGACAGTGTTTTGCATCTTCAGGATGCCCCGCCCACATGGGCCAATAAGACTGAGTATTCATGGTGCAAAGACTGTGTTAACATCGATTACAATCATGACTCGTTCTCTCAGTAACTCTCCAATCATGACTCGTTCTCTCAGTAACTCTCCAATCATGACTCGTTCTCTCAGTAACTCTCCAATCATGACTCGTTCTCTCAGTAACTCTCCAATCATGACACTGGTTCTCTCAGTAACTCTCCAATCATGACTCGTTCTCTCAGTAACTCTCCAATCATGACACTGGTTCTCTCAGTAACTCTCCAATCATGACACTGGTTCTCTCAGTAACTCTCCAATCATGACACTGGTTCTCTCAGTAACTCTCCAATCATGACACTCGTTCTCTCAGTAACTCTCCAATCATGACACTCGTTCTCTCAGTAACTGTCCAATCATGACTCGTTCTCTCAGTAACTCTCCAATCATGACACTCGTTCTCTCAGTAACTCTCCAATCATGACTCGTTCTCTCAGTAACTCTCCAATCATGATACTGGTTCTCTCAGTAACTCTCCAATCATGACTCGTTCTCTCAGTAACTCTCCAATCATGACACTGGTTCTCTCAGTAACTGTCCAATCATGACTCGTTCTCTCAGTAACTGTCCAATCATGACTCGTTCTCTCAGTAACTCTCCAATCATGATACTGGTTCTCTCAGTAACTCTCAAATCATGACTCGTTCTCTCAGTAACTCTCCAATCATGACTCGTTCTCTCAGTAACTCTCCAATCATGACTCGTTCTCTCAGTAACTCTCCAATCATGACTCGTTCTCTCAGTAACTCTCCAATCATGACACTCGTTCTCTCAGTAACTCTCCAATCAGGACACTCGTTCTCTCAGTAACTCTCCAATCATGACACTCGTTCTCTCAGTAACTCTCCAATCATGACACTCGTTCTCTCAGTAACTCTCCAATCATGACAGTCGTTCTCTCAGTAACTCTCCAATCATGACACTGGTTCTCTCAGTAACTCTCCAATCATGACACTGGTTCTCTCAGTAACTCTCCAATCATGACTCGTTCTCTCAGTAACTCTCCAATCATGACACTGGTTCTCTCAGTAACTCTCCAATCATGACTCGTTCTCTCAGTAACTCTCCAATCATGACACTGGTTCTCTCAGTAACTCTCCAATCAGGACACTCGTTCTCTCAGTAACTCTCCAATCATGACACTCGTTCTCTCAGTAACTCTACATCCAGTAACATTCTGATTGGTTGTACACAGCCCCTTGTGTTACAGCTTCAATTTAAAATGGATTCAATTTAGATTTCTTCTCCTCACTGGCTACACACAATACTCCATAATGTCAAAGTTGTGTTTTTAGATTAGTTTATTGACAAATAAATACAAATCTGAAATGTCTTGAGTCAATAAGTATTCAACCCCCATTGTTACGGCAAGGCTAATTAAGTGCAGTAGTAAATAAGTACTTAAAAAGTCACATCAGTTAGATGGACTCCCTTAGTCTGCGAGAGCAGTGTTTAACATGACTGTTGAACGACTACCTCATCACTGTAACCCCCCACACATACAGATAATTGTTAAGGTCCTTCCAATCGAGCAGCGAATTTCAACCACAAAGACCAGGGTAGGTTTAACAATAACCTCGCAAAGAAGGGCACCGATTGGTAGATGAATAAAAAATAAAAAGCAGACATTGAATATAAACACGCCCAGTCACTACAAAGATTCAGGCGTCCTTCCTAACCGAGTTGCCAGATAGGATGGAAACCACCATTAGGCCAAAGGTCACAGAGGAGTTCTTGAGATTTGCTGATATCAAGCTACCGGTATTGTTGAAATACCATTGATATTGTGTGTTACTATGGTGATGTAGTCAAATCCGTTGATGCTAGGTGTTACTATGGTGATGTAGTCAAATCCACTGATGCTCAGGTTTACTATGGTGATATAGTCAAATCCATTGTTACTAGGTGTTACTATGGTGATATAGTCAAATCCATTGATGCTAGGTGTTACTATGGTGATAGTCAAATCCATTGTTACTAGGTGTTACTATGGTGATAGTCAAATCCACTGATACTAGGTGTTACTATGGTGATAGTCAAATCCACTGATACCATGTGTTACTATGGCGATATAGTCAAATCCATTGCTACTAGGTGTTACTATGGTGATAGTCAAATCCACTGATACAATGCGCTTCTATGGTGATGTAGTCTCGCTGTTAGCAGCTATCTCCCCAGAAGGTTTTGATGGTGGTAATATGTGGTTGTCTCAAATACTTTCATAATAAAATTGTTAGTCAATGTTATTACTTGTTTGAATAAGAACATATGAGGTTCTGGTCAAAAGTAGTGCACTATATAGGGAATAGGGTACCATTTGGTCCACTGAGAATCAGATGTACCTACAATAAGCATATACACATATTTACACATAACCAGTAGTGGCTCCCAGGACACTGAAAGACACGTTTCTTCCCAAACGGCACCCTATTCCCTACATAGTGCACTACTTCCATAGGGCCTTGGTCCAAAGTAGTGTGCTATGTAGGGAATAGGGTGCCATTTGAGATACAGACAGGCTCATCATTATTAAAATGGAACATAATCACAAATTAGATTTACATGGAAAAACACTGATTTCTTTAAAGCGGTCTACAAAAGAGCAATGTGGATGGAAGTTGTGTGTGTGTGTGTTAAAAGAGAGAGTGTGTGTGTGTGTGTGTGTGGACAGGCAGATTAGCAGTACATCGTAGGGTTGTCATGACACCAGCGTTGTCATACTCTGAAGCACTGTGGCAAGAAAACCCAAAGCAGACTTCATTTGTTGT